>NW_026930542.1:0-110000 GCF_032062105.1 Saccostrea cuccullata
GGAGTATCTCTTGAACTTTTTTTTCATTATTTTAATGCCTCTAACTTAGTTTAATTTGCCTTTTCTTGATGACCTCTCCTTGGAAGAGGGCTTGGCCTTTCAGTACAAGAATTTAGAATCACCTTTGTCGTGGAATGCTTTGTACATTGTATCACCTTATTTGGTTAGAACTGGACCAATAGTTATTGAGAAGAAGTTGAATACATTGAAACCATCTTAGGAGCCATTAATGACCACAGCATTCTCAATTTCTCTCACAATTTTTTCCTATATACATGTATAATAACTGGAATAAATGGCCACTTGTGTAATGCAACAAGTGGCCACTCAAATCCTCACCAATATTTACACTGTAACAGGCACCTGTTTCATCCATTGCCTCCATTCTATCATATGCTTTAAAATTAATATACTTGAATAATTATTAAGTCTATAAGATATACTGAACTCTGTTTTCATTGTATTCATTTTATGTTGACTGCATTAATAAAAGCACCATTGCTTGCCATGTCTACCTAGTACCCAGAGCCACTGAAGATGCACTCTTGATCATTGCACTTAGTTTGCAGTTTTCTAAATAACCAGGAGCAGAGAAAAATTATTTTCACAGAATTTATGCACTTTCAATACCAGACCAATAGAGCCAAACAATAGAACCTCCTGACCAGAGGGCCATGAATTTAGCCATTTTTAAAGTGGAACCCTTGCTTATCAAATAAATGCACTTCATGAGTTTTTTTCTGTTTGAAATAAACAGGGAAGTTTTTTCTTTGGGGGGGGGGATTCAATTTTACTTCAAGATTTATACAATGATGGACAAAAAGATATAGCAAAGGGAAGATCACCTCAGAGTTACTAATGTGTCCTCAAAATCTAATTTGACCCTGTCTTTCAGTACTCTATCAGTACTTTGATTATTTTGATGTCCAGTGCTCTGATCTTGATTGGTGTTAAGGATATTTTCCTTAATCCTCTTGCTCTTCAATTGATAGTTAGATAAGTAGGAAGTTTTCAGGATCACGTCATCACAAGAATTCTATTCAATGTGTCCAATAAGCCTTGACTAAATCTAGTACTGTCTGACGCCAACACATAAGCAAGACAATGAATTAGGGCTGGAGCTCATAGGACTAAGAGAACAGAAAATTTGGAGATGAATTTGCACATTGGTCAAGTAAATTTGCTTGGCAGAGAACCCTCAATTTTTATATAAGCCATTAATTACCACAATCCCTTGCAAAAACCAACAAGCAATTTAAAGAATTTGTGTTTCCCCACTTTTGGTGTCTTTGTGGTAAGATGTAATTTTTTTTACGACATATTGTGTCAAATATGAACACCCTATCATATGTCATTTAAGAAATTATCATCGAAGTTGAATTTTTTTGAAAATAGGAAAAGAAGGTCATTCGTGAAGGTCGAGGTCAAGGGGTCTGAAATCATAGCATGCTCGAAAATATCTTTTCACAGATAATCCACATGTCAATTATGAAAGCCCTATCTCTTCTCAATCAAAAGTTATAAGGAAAAATTAACAATTTTAAAAAGGAGGTCAAACTTCAAGGTCAAGGTCACAAGATCAAAAATCAAAATGTATTTAGAAAGGTCATGTTAAAAGCAATATATAGGTTTAATATGAAAGCCCTATCTCTTCTCACTCAGAATTCATGACCAAGGTTCAAGTTTTTTAAAAGTAGGTCAAACTTCAAGGTCACGAGGTCAAAAATCATAGTGTATTATGGAAGGTCTTGTCACAGGTAATAAACATCTCTAATATGAAAACCTTATCTCTTCTTGTTCAAAAGTTATGGCCAATTCAAATAATGTTTAAATCTTTTTAAAAATAGGTCAAATTTCAAGGTCAAGGTCATGGGGTCAAAAATCATAGTGTATATTTGGAAAGGTCTTGTCACAGGTAATATACAAGTGTAATATGAAAGTCCTATATCTTCTCATTCAAAAGATATGATCAAGGTTAAAGTTTTTGTGATGGACGGATAGACTGACAAAGGGATAGACTGACAGAAGAACAGACGAATGAGATTTAATGTCCCCTCGCTTTTGCGAAAGCAGGGGACAATAATGGTGAAATCTTACAATTCTCTTTCTCACAGAAAATTTCATTCCTG
The DNA here is from genome assembly GCF_032062105.1 of Saccostrea cuccullata. Taxonomy (NCBI): domain Eukaryota; kingdom Metazoa; phylum Mollusca; class Bivalvia; order Ostreida; family Ostreidae; genus Saccostrea; species Saccostrea cuccullata. Next base: position 2,130 of record NW_026930542.1, read on the forward strand.
TTAGGAAATGCAACTCTTTTAAGGGACATCATTCACTTGACAGGATAATATTATAATAACCGTCCATTTTTAAAAAGGTGAAGATCGCAAACAGATAAAATTTAAATGGAAATTTCTTACATATTAGGTCTAAATATATATTATATTTTTGTAACTTTGCAAAGCTCTGTCCGCAAACATGTGCACAAGCATTTCTGAAAAATGACGCTGATGCCATCAATGTCTAAGAGTCAGATTATAGTTAGAAGCAAATCGTATAGACAAGGCATTTTTCTGTATCTTAAGTCACTTATGAATTTAAATCACTGTTCCACTCCACTGTATATTAACACCATGTAAATATTACCTACTTTGCTATTTTACTTTTTAAACCATAATGCAGCATGTTTAACTTTCATCAGAGCATAGAGATTTTATCATAACTTCAAGTTCCTTACAAATTAACGTCAACTTATGCTTCAGTAAGTAAGAACACTAATAACTAGTGCTAATTGTAACGGGGACCGTTACAGATGTTCCCCAAATGCTCCCCAACTCCCTTTTGGTGCCATATTCCCTGTAATCTCTATTAGATAAGAAATACTTTATGGAATTTAGACTTAATCAAGATCTTCCCAGGAAAATACAAAATATATTTAAAAAATAGGCATTGCACGCGTGTTCATGTGCGTAACGACCATATTATCTTGTCTACAATATCTCAAATTTTAATATACTTAATATTAAAGCATTTAATCCAAAAGTATTAAAAAATTCACTAATTCGAGTGTATTTTTAATTTTACTCATTTAACGTGCATGCACGTGGAAGCACGTGCATAATGACTTCACCTTTTTGTAGAAGTCCCTTATATTTATTTATGTTCTAAATCCCATCCTCTTTAGTATAAAAACAAGGGAGTTAGAGCCATTTTAAGTTTCAGCCAATCAGATTACAGCACACATGCATGCGCGTGATTTCATAAATTTTTATCTTTATCGTATTGAAGAATATCTAAATAAATGACTATATTTTAAAATTCCAAACATTTCGTCAAAAAACAAAGGAGATATAGCCATATAAAGTTTCAGCCAATCAGATTGCAGCACACGTGCATGCGCGTGATTTCATGATTTTTTTCTATATCATATTTTAGGATATCCTAATGCATGACTATGTTTTAATTTTCAAAGCATTTCGTCAAAAAACAAAGGAGATATAGCCATTTAAAGTTTCAGCCAATCAGATTGCAGCACGATCGCATGCACATGCTTTCATGAAAATTTTTATATATCATGCTGTAGATCTTTATAATGTAGGACTATGTCCAAAATTTCAAAAGATTATGATAAGAAACAAGAAAGATATTGAGACTTTAGTTTCAGCCAATCAGAGCGAAGCCCACGTGCATGCGCGTGAGATCTTGCTATTTTGACCATGCCATCTTGTCTATACTACTAATGTATCCTTACATTATGAGTTTCAACAAAATTCATCAAGAAAAAGAAAAGTTACAGCAATATCCATTATATTGGTCATTTCATGTGTTGCACGTGCGCGCTCTTGCAAGCACGTGCGCGCAAAATGACCTTCGTTCGGCAAATCTACATAACATGTCTACTGACCCTAAAAACATTTTACCTTAGTCGGATGTGTAGTTTACAAGATCACTCGTGGACAAAATTTTCTCAGGAAGAAGAAAAATAATAATAACTAGTGCTAATTGTAACGGGGACCGTTACAGATGTTCCCCAAACACTCCCCAACTCCCTTTTGGTGCCATATTCCATGTAAGCTTCATTAAATAGGACAAAATTTATGCATTTGAGACTTTAATTATCAACGCCAAGTTCATTTAAATTTTAGCATTGCACGCGTGCGCATGTGAATGCATGTGCGTAATGACCATATCATCTTGTCTACATAATTTATAAATTTTAATATACTAAATATTAAAGTATTTAAACCAAAAGTATTAAAACATACGCTCATTCAAGTGTATTTTTGATTTAACTCATTTCACGTGCACGCACGTGCATACATGAGCATGGTGACCATATCTACTTGTAGAAGTCCATTACATCTATCTATGTTCTAAATCCCACCCCGTTTGGTTGAAAACCAAGGGAGTTATAGCTGTTTAAAGTTTCAGCCAATCCGATTACAGCGCATGTACACCCACATGTATGCATGTGCATTGTGGCCATACCTTCTTGTAGAGGTTTATTAAATCTATCTATGTTCCAAATCCCATCCTCTTTTGTTGAAAACTAAGGGAGTTATAGCTATTTAAAGTTTAAGCCAATCAGATTGCAGCGCACGTGCATGCACGTGTTTTCATGATAATTGTTATATATCATGTTGTAGGATATCTTTATGCATGGCTATGTTCAAAATTCCATAAGATTTCTTTGAAAAACAAGAAAGATATAGAGACTTTAGTTTCAGCCAATCAGAGCGAAGCGCACGTGCATGCGCGTAAGATCTTGGTATTTTGGCCATGTCATACTGTCTATGCTACAAATATATCCTTATATTTTGAATTTCAAAGCATTTCATTACAAATGTAAAAAGTTACGCCTATATCACTTAAACCGGTTATTTCACGTGTTGCACGCGCGTGCTCTTGCAAACACACATGCATGTACGTGCTTTTATGAAAATTCTTGTTAATCATGCTGTAGATCTTCATAATTTGTGACTAAGTTCAAAATTTCAAATGATTTTGACAAGAAACAAGAAAGATATTGAGACTTTAGTTTCAGCCAATCAGAGCGAAGTGCACGTGCATGCGCGTGAGATCTTGCCATATTGACCGAGTCATCTTGTTTATACTACTAATATATCCTTACATTATGAGTTTCAAAACATTTCATCAAAAAATAGAAAAGTTACGGCAGTATACATTATATTGGTCATTTCACGTGTTGCACGTGCGCGCTCTTGCAAGCACGTGCGCGCAAAATGACCTTCGTTTGGCAACTCTACATAACATGCCTACTGACCCTAAAAAGGTTTCACCTAAGTCGGATGTATAGTTTACAAGATCACTCGTGGACAAAATTTTCCCAGGAAGAAGAAAAATAATAATAATAATAATAATAATAATAATAATAATAAGAAACAGAGTAAAAACAATATGTTCCCCAACTTCGTTTGGGGAACATAACTAGTGCTAATTGTAACGGGGACCGTTACAGATGTTCCCCAAACGCTCCCCAACTCCCTTTTGGTGCCATATTCCCTGTAAGCTTCATTAAATAAGACAAACTCTATGCATCTGAGATTTTAACAACATTTACAAAGAAATGTACAAAAATCATTTAAACGTAAGCATTGCACGCGTGCACATGTGAATGCATGTGCGTCATGACCATATCATCTTGTTCACACAATCTTCATTTTTAATTACACTGAATATTAAAGTATTTAATCCAAAATTATTTAGAAAATACGCTCATTCAAGTGTATATTTGATTTTACTCATACCTTCATGTAGAAGTCCATTACATCTATCTATGTTCTAAATTCCACCCCGTTTGGGTGAAAACTAAGGGAGTTATAGCTGTTTAAAGTTTCAGCCAATCAGATTGCAGCCCATGTACACGCACGTGTATGCATGTGCATGGTGACCATACCTACTTGTAGAAGTCCATTATATCTATCTATGTTCCAAACCCCATCCTGTTTGGTTGAAAACCAAGGGAGTTATAGCTGTTTAAAGTTTCAGCCAATCAGATTGCAGCGCACGTGCATGCACGTGTTTTCATGATAATTGCTTTATTTTATGTTGTAGGATATCCTAATGCATGGCTATCTTCAAAATTTTAAAGGATTTCGTCAAAAAACAAGAAAGATATTGAGACTTTAGTTGCAGCCAATCAGAGCGAAGTTCACGTGCATGCGTGTGAGATCTTGCTATTTTCACCATGTCGTCATGTCTATACTACTAATATATCCTCACATTATGAGTTTCAAAGCATTTCATCTAAAAATGGAACAGTTGTGGCTATATCTATTATATTGGTCATTTCACGCGTTGCACGTGCACGCTCTTGCAAGCACGTGCGCGCAAAATGACCTTGATTCCGCAAATCTACATAACATGTCTACTAACCCTAAAAAGGTTTTACCTACATCGGAAGAACAGTTTACAAGATCATTCCCGGACAAAAAAGTTCCAGGAAGAAGAAGAAGAAAAATAATAATAACTAGTGCTAATTGTAACGGGAACTGTTACAGATGTTCCCCAAACGCTCCCCAACTCCCTTTTGGTGCCATATTCCCTGTAAGCTTCATTAAATAAGACAACCTCTGTGCATTTATGACTTTAACAACGTTTTCCCAGAAGGATACCAATTATATTTAAATTTTAGCTTTGCACCTGTGCGCATGCGAATACATGTGCGATATAACCATATCATCTTGTCTACACTATCTATACATTTTAATATACTATATTTTAAAGCATTCAGTCCAAAAGTATTAAAAATCACTCATTCAAGGTTTTTTAAATTTCACTCGTTCGAAATGCACGCACGTGCGTGCACGAGCATGATCACCATACCTTCCTGTAGGAGTCCTCTATATCTATCTATATTCTAAATCCCATCCTGTTTGGTTGAAAAACAAGGGAGTTTTAGCCATTTCAAGTTTCAGCCAATCAGATTGCAGCACACGTGCATGCGCGTAATTTCATGAATTTTTTTCTATATCATATTGTAGGATATCCTAATGCATGACTATATTTTAAATTTCAAAGCATTTCGTCAAAATACAAAGGAGATATAGCCATTTAAAGTTTCAGCCAATCAGATTGCAGCACACGCGCATGCGCATGCTTTCATGAACATTCTTATATATCAAGCTGTAGATCTTCATAATGTAGGACTATGTTCAAAATTTCAAAGGATTATGACAAGAAACAAGAAAGATATTGAGACTTTAGTTTCAGCCAATCAGAGCGAAGCGCACGTGCATGCGCGTAAGTTCTTGCTATTTTGACCATGCCAGCTTGTCTGTACTACTAATGTATCCTTACATTATGAGTTTCAAAAAATTTCATCAAAAAATAGAAAAGTTACGGCAATATCCATTATATTGGTCATTTCACGTGTTGCACGTGCGCGCTCTTGCAAGCACGTGCGCGCAAAATGACCTTGATTCCGCAAATCTACATAACATGTCTACTGACCCTAAAAAGGTTTTACCTACATCGGACGAACAGTTTACAAGATCATTCCCGGACAAAAAAGTACCCAGGAAGAAGAAGAAAAATAACTAGAAAGTCTGCTATTGCAAGCAATAGCATATGTCGCCCCGTACTGGACAAGACTTTCATTTTTATCATCACTAAAACAATGGTCCATTAGCTAAGCTTGGACAACCATCGAGTCGTATTAGTACTTTCCGTTGGAAACGGAAGACCTTAATTGGGTACATCCCATTTTATTTTTAGAATCGGTAGGAGAAGAAAGTAGTGCAGGAAAATTACAAGTTCCTAAATTTGCAGAATTGCATAAAAGAAATTGGGCAGATGTACTGAACTTAGCCTCATACTTGTTAATTGGCAGTATCTTTCCTATGATAAAAGGTTGCGAAATGTAATCTATGAAGAAGATCAGCCGAATTATTTTGTGTATAGTAACGCCAGTGAGAACTCTGAAATTTCCCTCTTTCACTTTCATTTTAGAGGTTCTACCGAAAAACGAATCTGACATGCCACCATCAATTCGAGTATTTGTGCATTGCAGAGAGCTGATGTATGTTATGAGATGATAAATCATGTGTAAACTTTCTCAGTTTAGCGGAATCATGAACATTTTCGGCGAGATGAATGTTTTGTATACAGTGGTGATCAAGGCTTCGCGAACCTTCAGGAGCGGATCAAAAGATTTTTGAATGAATAAAAACTATGAAAATGACGTACCAATTTTTTAATTTATACTTGCACTATCTAATGAAATGAATAATATACAAGTGATAGATATACCAGAAAACGCAAAATGATAATAAATGCAGCTGACAATCGTTATTTTTTTTTATATAGATAAAATAAAATATTTATAAATTCAAGAGACAAAACAGAAGGAGAATGAATGATGGCAAAATATCACATGACGGGAACTGAATTTTATGAATGAAGATTTTAAAAAGTTACTTGTAAGTTGTATATGTTATATCTGTGTATTCTACATGGCTGTGTGCTTCAAAAGGGGGGGGTCGTCTTGAACATAGTAAATAGCCATAACGTTTGAACGGTAAGTACTAGGGCTTTCGTATTTCAAATATGTAATCCTTGTGAAAAGAACTTTTATTGGATACGACGAACTTTGACCCTTTGACCTAGACCTTGGAGAACACATGTGTACATCTGAATCTTTTTTTCTGTTTCGTTTCTATGGCAACTGTGAGCGACTCATTACAATTATTTTGAAAGTAGAAATCACTTTGACACATTGCAAGGAATAAACATTGAAAGTTTCAAAACGATTGCCCGAGTAGTTATTGAGAAAATCGAAATTAAAGAATTTTAACTCTCACCTGGTTTCCATGGCAATAATCGATTATTTGAAATTTTTAAATGTGAGGCGCACAACTACAGATACTAATCATTAAAATAAGAATAGTTTCATGACGAACGTTTAAGGGACCAGAGAGAACACTCACGGACAAAATTTGTCGCTTTTTACAGGTTTCCATGGCAACGGTAGACATATTGGAACTGAACGACCTCACTGCACAACTACAACCAGTGATCGTCCTTTGAGGAAAGTTTCAGGAAGATTGTCCCAGCCATCTCCGAGAAACAGCCTGGATAAAAAAAACATGCGTACAATATCAATATGTCGTCCCCGACTTCGTTCGGGGCGACATAATAACTCCTGAATTTTACTCATCAATAACTCCTGAATTTTCCCCTTCAATTCGAGTATTTGTGCATTGCAGAGAGCTGATGTATGTTATGAGATGATAAATCATGTGTAAACTTTCTCAGTTTAGCGGAATCATGAACATTTTCGGCGAGATGAATGTTTTGTATACAGTGGTGATCAAGGCTTCGCGAACCTTCAGGAGCGGATCAAAAGATTTTTGAATGAATAAAAACTATGAAAATGACGTACCAATTTTTTAATTTATACTTGCACTATCTAATGAAATGAATAATATACAAGTGATAGATATACCAGAAAACGCAAAATGATAATAAATGCAGCTGACAATCGTTATTTTTTTTTATATAGATAAAATAAAATATTTATAAATTCAAGAGACAAAACAGAAGGAGAATGAATGATGGCAAAATATCACATGACGGGAACTGAATTTTATGAATGAAGATTTTAAAAAGTTACTTGTAAGTTGTATATGTTATATCTGTGTATTCTACATGGCTGTGTGCTTCAAAAGGGGGGGGTCGTCTTGAACATAGTAAATAGCCATAACGTTTGAACGGTAAGTACTAGGGCTTTCGTATTTCAAATATGTAATCCTTGTGAAAAGAACTTTTATTGGATACGACGAACTTTGACCCTTTGACCTAGACCTTGGAGAACACATGTGTACATCTGAATCTTTTTTTCTGTTTCGTTTCTATGGCAACTGTGAGCGACTCATTACAATTATTTTGAAAGTAGAAATCACTTTGACACATTGCAAGGAATAAACATTGAAAGTTTCAAAACGATTGCCCGAGTAGTTATTGAGAAAATCGAAATTAAAGAATTTTAACTCTCACCTGGTTTCCATGGCAATAATCGATTATTTGAAAATTTTAAATGTGAGGCGCACAACTACAGATACTAATCATTAAAATAAGAATAGTTTCATGACGAACGTTTAAGGGACCAGAGAGAACACTCACGGACAAAATTTGTCGCTTTTTACAGGTTTCCATGGCAACGGTAGACATATTGGAACTGAACGACCTCACTGCACAACTACAACCAGTGATCGTCCTTTGAGGAAAGTTTCAGGAAGATTGTCCCAGCCATCTCCGAGAAACAGCCTGGATAAAAAAAACATGCGTACAATATCAATATGTCATCCCCGACTTCGTTCGGGGCGACATAATAATAATAATAATAATAAACCGAGTAAAAACAATATGTTCCCCAACTTCGTTTGGGGAACATAATAATAATAAGAAACAGAGTAAAAACAATATGTTCCCCAACTTCGTTTGGGGAACATAATAAATGTGACATGAACTCATCAATATTTTTACATCCTGTCCATTTAGTCTTTGGTGCAAATATCTGATTACAATATATTTTGGTGCAGCATCTGCCATCTTTCTAGATTACTGTATGTGTATTTAAAATAGCAGGCTTCATATTTTAGTGGCTTTGGTGCTGACGACAACTCGCAAATTCATGGATACCCCTAACAAATCTTTTTTAAATAGAATATATGGCACGAAAATGTGTAGCACTTCTTCAAGATTATGCTAACAACTCTGGTCATCATTGGTTGTGCTAAATTTTGAATATGCAAAATTTTATGTACACGTACAGTATAAGTACACTGTTTATCTGCACTAACCTTGAGATAAATTTTCCAAAAAACATGACATGTATTTAATTTGCTTTGTTAATGAAATAAATTATGGCTGCATGAAATTTTAATATATCTGTGGTATTTAAACATCTATCCAGATATAGGCATTCTTTAACTCATCTGTTGGATTCCATAGAAACTAGTATTGAAGTATCAGTAAAAATCTATAATAAGATAGGGTTTACCAGTGCAACATTTTGAATTAATTCAACATTTGACATTATAGGAGTTTAATACGTCCCTTTAGCTATATTAATACCTACATATCGGTAGTTTACAACTGTGATCAAAATTTACATGACAATAACTCTAGACTTTGAATTATTCCCCGTAAACACACTAAATTCTCAGATTATTGGTGATTAACTCTGCTATATTCTATACATACTGATCATTAAACTTGCAGGAAGCAACACAAGCCTATTTTACATTGATTACAGATATCTAGGAACATGTGTCTGTTCTTGTTTGTTCAAAGCTATATTCTTTTTTAATAGAATTTAGGTTGATGTGAAAATGAAATATATCTTAAGAGTACCATAAAGAAAAAAATATTGAAGATTATACATTTATTTTTTGGCGAGTATACTTTGTTAATACTTTTAAGGTTTCAGCAAAAAAGTAATTAACCAGAGGTTTCTATAATTGTGGAATACTGTGATATAAAGCATTAGAAGACTGCAAAAAAATGAATAATGGATAATCTCCTTAAATAATCTGATAGCCTGCAGCCTACAAATTTCAGTGGCCTTGACTTTTCCTGTATGGTCTAAAAACACCTCAACTATTATGAACAACATTTAATATCATTGGCATCCTAACGTAACATGTAATATTGAGGGATATGGAATGCAACAGCAACTGTATAGTTTATATGAAGGTTGTAAGCCTCAATATACAGTCTTTTTTCTATAGGTATAATTCTGCACAGCCTGTGCATGTAACAATTTAAAGGTGATTTACATCCCTAAAATTAATTTTAAAATCTAAAAATAATATGTGATGATTTTAGGTCATATAAAAAGTCATGTCATTATTTTCTTTATATGGACACCGCACTTCATAATTTTTTATTTGAGACCACCAGGTGATATCCATTGGGCTGAGAAAACATTGCGGACTCAGCGAAGTGTGTCCGGTATGAATGGTATGTCATGTCAACAGGTTTCACCACCATTCATACCTACAACCACTACATTGTATGCTGGGCCTGCAACAAAATATCGCTGTAGACTTGTTTCTAAGTTATCTGATTAGGAGTCTGCAATCCAATACTTTGTCGTAGGGGTCATTTGTCAGAGGGTTATATTTGTAGCATTATCAAGGTCAAATGCGGAGGGCAGGGAAATTTAACTGGGATCAACTCCCAGTGTTATCAAATTAATTAAAACACTGACATACCTTTCTGAATACATTAAATGCCAACAAAATCAAAACACACACCTCCATAGAAAAGGGCCACTTTAAAACCATGTATTTCTTTCTTATGTATGAAATACTGCAGTTATGGCAATAACTAATCATCAAGACCCAATTGAAAATAGACAGATTTTAGACTGTAAGATTGCAATGTTATTAAAACAACCTTTAGATCTTTAGAAATAAGTCAATGGTTCAAAATTAAGTGATTTTCTCTCAGTTTATGTTTTAACCTTCTTTTGTAAATTTCTGAAAATGCTAGAAGTTGCTTTTTTCTTTAATTCTTATTATAAAGGGACATGAAGTGCACTTCAGTCAATCAATATATTAATTACTATAAATGTTAGTGAACAGAAATGAAAATGAGGTGTACGTATTCATGTATTTTTCTTCAATGAAGACCCCAGAATTCCCCTCCGATCAACACAGATGTCGACTCAATAATCAATCCAATGGACTTCGTGCACTTCGTCTTTTCAATGATATATTATTGACAATTACGGACTTAAGTGATAACGTAACCTAAAGATTATTGGAAATCTGCTACCACTACGGATTTTGGCCTTTCAAACACGGTTTTAATACGCCCCTGTCCTAAATAGGTAAACCTTACATCTTGATCGTTGATCCCCTTTGTAAACAACTCTTTTTCTTTAAAAGAAACTGTCATTTAAGAAATAACAAAATCACAGTCCCCTTTGTGGAAAAGGCAGTATCAAGGACAGGATCTATTTCTTAAACTTCTTAACTGACAGTTTTTCAATGGTTATGAGAAGGTGTAATTTTTGGAAAAAGGTATAAAATAGCCTCAAATAATTAACTAGCCCCATTGACTTGAATCATGACCTAGTTTTGACCAGTGTGTATATAAGAATAGTAAATATTTTGTGTACCTTTCTAATCAGGTGCGTTTGCCCAAACTAAACCTACGAGATCTAGCTGACAGTTTATCATGGCTTATAATTTTTCACAACAACCATCAAATCCTCATTGTTTGTTCACATTACACATGGTTTATTATTCAACATCTTTAAAACAAATACATTAAAATAAGAAATGCTAGCAATGCCACTTTTTCCCCAAAATCAGAATACTATTTTATTATATTCACCTTCAGATATAAACATGCATGCGTTTGTAGTGTACCTTGATAACATTTGTTTTAATCAGTCTATGTTACCTGAGGGTATATGATCTTTTTTATAGTGTCACTACACAAAAACAGACTGAGGCAATTATATGTTGACATGGTTTTCACTCACCGAAATCCATCGTTCTGCTTCATGCAGTGCAAGCTCCGTGAAAAATTCCATTTCTTCATCTTGTCTAAGTCTTATGTCCAAATTTTCCTCACCATCATTTTCTCTCTCAGAATTTGCAGCCATGTCTACCCATCTACATTTACACAGTAGCCTGTGTGTCGAGTGACAAGACAGCGAAAATCTCCGGACAACCTACCACGCTTCAGTGCGCTCCATCGAGACTAGGGTGCTTGTGGACTTACGCGATCGAGCGTAAAAGCAGGCTTGTGAATTCATGCGATGATAAGGCTGACAGAGGCTATCCTCCCTAAACATTGAATTGTCCCTCCTTTTTCAACCTATCTCTTGTTGACAGGTGCGCGCTTCAAAAATTTTAACTGACTTAGTGGGAGAGGCGCGCGTTTGACTGTTTGATACGGGATAATATTATCTGATTGCATAGTATTTGGTTTAGGTCTACTCAATTTGATCTTCTCAATAACAAACCAAGGTTCATATAAGTTAGTATCACACCATTGTCATTTCCCAACCCGAACATTTGTACTGATACAATGTAAGACCATGCGCGGATCTAGAATGGGGTATGGTAGGCCCCAAGAATCTTCATACGGAGTGTACTGAATATAGTACAACGTATAAAAGAACCGCATCATGCATACATAGGAATTTTAAGAATTGAAGGAAAGCGGCTTATATCCAGAAAATTCCCCTCTACCCATATATATTTCATGTTTAGGAAAGGATTTTTTGTTACCTTTACAAAAGAAAATCAGACACCTCCTCCCTTAATTCCTGGGATAACATATTGGGTACGGGTCTGGGGACAGTAAATTTAACGGTTGAACAAAAAATTTGCAACGCACAAACCAACTACCAAAGCTTTGATACTACATAAGGGCAACAGCATATGTAGAACTTCAGGCATGGAACAAAAAACGTTCTATATATTTGCAATATTAAAAATTGACAGAGGAGTGACCAGAAATCACTAAACAGTATTTTTTAATTAGCAAAAAGTAATACATTCCATGGCAATGCCAGTAATTTGGACCCACAGGACATATGGCAGGCACGGGAAGCAGAGACGAGGATACTGGAAATTTACCCCCACCCCACCCCACCAGAGAGAGGGAGAGGGAGAGGGGGGGAGAGAAAAAGAGACAGAGAGAGAGAGGGAGGGAGAAGAGAGAGAGAGCAATGGAGACATAATTATCTGGAAGAGGTAAATACAAACACAAGGAAACTACGTTAACGTGTCCCTCCCGTCAGAAATAAGAAAAATGGAGAAGTCTTCATGAAATATGCCGGCGTGAAGCGTCGTAGTTCATGTCCTAATAAATCTTCAAAAATGATTTTCATTTCTTAGATAATAATGTTCACCAGTTTATCTAAACGAAAATTATCCTCTTCTTTTTTTTTTGAACATAGGCGTCGGAAACAGGGGGGGGGGGGGCTAGGGGGGCTTAGCCCCCAAATATATACTTAGTATAGACATTGAACATATCTTCATAGGTTTAGCCCCCCCCCCCACTTTCCACAGATACGTCTTAGTATAGGTTAAAAATGGGGAAAGTGATGGTGTTAGGAAAAAAAATTTTGGTACTGAAGTTCGGACCTACCACTTATCCCCCCCTCCACGAAATAGGATTTTCGTGTTTGGGAAATGGACATTTCCTTTTTTTTCTTTTTTTTTTTTTTGCTTGTCAGGTTTTTACGAAAGCCCATTGAGCTCATTTTGGTACGTTAAAAAAATAGATTTTTCGCATTATAACGCGAAACTTTCGCGAATAAACGCGTAACATTCGCGTAACGTTCGCGAATAAACGCGTAACTTTCGCGTTATAACGCAAAACTTTCGCGATATAACGCGTAACTTTCCCGAAATAACACGAAACTTTCGCGAATAAACGCGTAACTTTCGCGATATAACGCGTAACTTTCGCGAATAAACACGAAACTTTCGCGTTATAACGCGAAACTTTCGCGATATAACGCGTAACTTTCGCGAATTAACGCGTAACTTTCGCGAAATAACTCGAAACTTTCGCGAATAAACGCGTAACTTTCGCGGTATAACGCGAAACATTCGCGTTATTTCGCGAAATAATATGCATATATAATAATGTTACTCAGGAACCTTGATCTTGACTGACAGATAAGAACATGAAAACAGACGGGAACTCCCAGCAACTCTCAGTGGCCTAATTTCATTCAAAATGATGCAAATAATATATTTCTAGAGTATAAAGAAATTGTAAACCTTTATGATGTTCAAAAGTCTACCTCTCTGAAACCATCCTTATTAATCTACGTTATAAAAATCATATTTATCAAGGCATAAACACCAAAATTTGGGGAAATGTAGTTAATAGAACAGTATTAAGAATTTTCATTTCCATTAAAAAAATACAGGGTAGTAATTACTTTTCCGTAGGATTTTAAATATAATATACCAAATTTTAATTGCAACTCTTGGGTATTGCGCCGCCTACCTACACCAGACAATGAAATGTGTCTTCTAAATTGGAATAATTTGTGTAGTTACTCCATATTTGTCCATAGATTTATTATATAGTGTTGGTTTAATCTATATACAAAGTTTCATTAATGTATGACTTGGGGTTCCGACAAAACAACGCTTGTCTACGGAATTTTGGGACAACCCTCGTACACAAATATTTTTCACTTCAAATCCTATTTTTTGTAAAATTTTTATTAGAATTTTAAAAACTACGCGGTGAAACTTATTCATTTTATTCATTAAAACATAACCCAAGTAGTTATTTTCAAATTATTTGACAAAAGTTTGTTTGTATCATCTGTCCTTACGGTATACACGGCAGAATTTGTACACTTTGAATTAATTGTCAATATTTTTCCGATATCGTATTTCTACAGTGAATCCAACGGAGACAAATGAAAATCTACTATCCAATTTTCACAATTCTGAGATCTTGTTCTTTATAAAATAAAATTATTTAAAATTCTCAGAGAGTGCGTAAAAAAGACGCCGGAAAGGGATGATTTTCCCCGAAATTCATAATCTTAATTATAATAATAGGGATTGAAGTTTAACTTTTGGAAAACTCGCATAATCTTTGAATTGTTTGAACAGTGCTGAGAAAGACCATCTATGACGGTAAAGATGGATTTAATAGGAAGAAAACTTAAAATTGTAGCTTGTGATACTGTATAGGGGATTAATTTCACGGGTTGTAATTTTCACGTTTTTCTCTCATCTGACACGATCGCGGTTTCTTGAATTCGCGGAATAGCTACATGTAAATGACATTCTTCAGCGTTGTTTTTATTTCAAGAACAACAGGATAGGTTTATATAAAATTGATATATTTAATTGATAATTAATTTAAACAAGTGCAGTTATTAAAAGTCCTACACTCTAAACGTCAAATGACTTTCCTATATGCTACATTGTATTAGTGCATGTGCACCCAAGATCTTCAATACAACGCGGCGAAAAACCACTGGACGGTAATAAATGTGTTTATTAAGTTCGCCGAAATAATATCTTCCACATCTTCAGTAAGTTCGATATTTATTTGAATGATTTTTTAAAACCAAAATGTTGATAAAAACTAATATGCATGATAATGCAGGTAACAAATACAAGTGGTAAAATTACGCACGGGTAATCAAAACCCATAGCTAGCCCACGTGTTTTGATTGATGAAACATGTAGCGCTGGCTATTAAAACAGCTTTTGAACAAACAAGAGTTATTATCTGCCGATTTGATTTAAAGTAAAGCGTGATATTTAAAATAATTGAATGACGAGTACTACTCGTAATTACTGAAACGACAATGTACTGCATGTACATGTATATCAACCTGTCGTAGTCAACCTATCGTGGTCTATTCTCAAATTTCCAAATAAAACATGGAGATTATTGAAAATTTATTCACTGTTTCTTGAATTCACGGATTTATTTACACCGTGAATATAGCGAATATTAATACCGCGAGTTATTTTCCCCCTATACAGTAGTCCAAGTTTAAAATAGCCTTTTCCTTTTCATTAATAAATAAACTTGATCACAAAATAAAAAGAAAGTCAATACTTAAGCAAATGTCTTGGTTAAACAGAAAAAGTTCCGCGTTATATTGCGAATGTTTCGCGTTATATCGCGAAAGTTTCGCGTTATAACGCGAACGTTACGCGTTTATTCGCGAAAGTTACGCGTTATATCGCGAAAGTTACGCGTTTATTCGCGAAAGTTTCGCGTTATATCGCGAAAGTTTTGCTCTATATCGCGAAAGTTACGCGTTTATTCGCGAAAGTTTCGCGATATAACGCGAAAAATTTATTTTTTTAACCTACCAAAATGAGCTCAATGGGCTTTCGTGGTACGTGTTTTTTTTTTAAGATACAATTTTTTTTTACACTTAGCCCCCCCCCCTTTCAATTTGCTTCCGACGCCAATGTTGAAGATGTGTGTATTTTTGCAAACTTCAAGAAAATTGAGACTGATCTAATTTAGCATAAAGTTATGCGAATCCATTTTAAAGTCAGAATTGTAAAAAAAAAATACGATGGTGAGAGGTAGAAGTTTTATTCATTTTTAATTAAGTATATAGTCTTTATTGAATTATTTTGCACCCCCCCCCCCATCTATTAGGGTCTCGCCCGCTACGTACACATGTACAAAAAATCTACTCAACCAACTGGAAACCGAATCCTCTCATAATTTATACCCTAGCTGCAGATCTGAAGCTCGCTGGTCTGAAAAGAATGGGAATATGACCAGGCCTGGAGACCAGAAATTGAGAACAGACTTATAAAGTCAAAATTTTGATTTTGAATAGTTTGTCATCTATAATCTATATGTTATCAAGAAATTGTAGGTTTGGCTAATATTCTAATTTAAACACATGGTAAAAATTTTGTTTTTGAGATAAAAAAAATATTTCAAGAGTTATATTGATTTGAAATTTTGACTTTAAAAGTTTGTTCTCAGTTTATGGTCTTGGGCCCAGATCTCCGGTCTATATTTTTTCAGAGAGCTACAGTTCTGCAGCTGTTTACACCCAAATGATGAGAAATTTGGGCTTTGACGCAAGCAACAAAATCTCTATCATGGGTTAATCAAAGCAGGCATGGGGTATCGGTGGGGGGGGGGGGGGGTGTGTCACCATTTTTTCCCTTACACTTTATGTTACAGTAGGGTCAAATAAGGACAATGTAGTATGTCTCAAAGAATTAACCAAAGATTGTTTAGGCCCTGTATTATAAAAGCGTTCTTAATATGGAAATCTACATAGTGGACCGAAAAACCTTTGGCTTCCAAAGATCTTGAAACATATTCTTACAAATAATATGCTTCCTAATTATATGGATTTTTTTTCTGAGAAAAGGGTTTCGTTGTTTTAATTAAAAGTTTTAAAATATAAAATGATATAATCGAATTTCAAAATAACCATGCATATGCATATTTTGAATTTAAAATTAAATCAGATTTGGATAATTTTTCAGTTTTCAGATTAAGAACGGTAATTAAAAAAAAAAAGAGTTTACAAACTTTTCAAAGTTTGAATACTCATTCCATTATTGAAGACACTTAATTTTTTCACATCGAGACGGAGTCTTGACAAAACGATAATTGGCAGAAACTTTCCTTCCATTATTTTCTTTCTCTCTTCTCTTTTTCGCTTTCACACCTTTTTGGTCAGGTCTTGCGTAGAGTTACCTGCCCCTTCAATGTTGTTTGATCTGGCAATATGGCGGACCTGTGAAAGAGTTTGGTAAACCAGAAATGATGGTTTTCAGGTTAATATCAAAGCAATCTAAAATTCAACATTTGTATTATTATGTTTTAAGTTTTAGCAAGACAACTGCACATTATTTCAGGTCAAAGACAGCAAAAACAGACTAGGATTAGCGCATTCTTTGTTGTAACGGCAATCGACTGATAAATCAATGAATGAAAAGTATCAATGTTAAAATGACGTTTTATGCACATCCCTGTGATTAGGAACATCATTATTTGATGGATATTTTATTCACTAATATAAATTTCTCTAATGTATTTTAAGACACTGTAAGAAACATTGCTGTTTTCCTTGAGTGTAGTGTTCTTTAAGTTTTTGTGCCCTGCCACCTGATACTGTGATAGAAAGTTCCATAATATTTATCCGTCTTATCAGAATCCTAGCTTATATATTATATGTAACTTATAATGAATCCCCACATGGCATGCCCACACAGTTGTGTGTTGTTCCCCTTGACAGCTAGTATTCAATGCATACATACTATTAGTTAGAATAATCTAACTGTGTCCGATAAGTAAGAATACGTCCCATATACTTGCAATGTAGCAAATCGGAGCGGATCCGCTCCGAAACGATTTTGAAGAATATAAAATAATTTGCACTGGAAATAACTACCAAAATAATCAAAACAAACCTTTTTGAGATTGCTTATGCCTTTTATCCTAAAAAATAATCCACAGAAATACGAAAATCCAATTAATTTTCTCAACGTTTTTCTCTCGCTTCAAATTTACCTGCCATGTTTGCATTCGGAACTCTCTAGATTGTTCCTAGTAAGTGCACTAGTACGAGTTATCGCCCGTGTTTCTTTTGCCACATTATGAATACACGGAACGAATTCTATCGTTAAACCGAGTTCGTAGGACAATATCATTTTAACGATAGAACGTTCTATCTAACATACTATATTCATATATGTCTAATTTATGAGTTTGTGTCTTGTTGGTGTTGGGTCCTGTTGGAAAAGGAGAAAATTCATTGTCAACATATGTTCACTGTTATAGGTAAAATCCTACGAAGGTTTTCAGAACTGTACGGTCAACTGCAATTCTTGACACAACTGTCTTTGTGACAATATCCAATAGAAAAGATGAGAGAGATTTCAAATCAGCAGATATGTACAGTAGCACATACTTATTGTGAGGGATCTTTTTTGTGCAAGTACCTACTGTGACATGGAACCTCAGTTTATATGCTGTCATCCAAAGGATCTGTTTCCATGTCATGAAGTAGGATTCAAACCTGTGACATAAAGATCAACTCCTTTCTGTACCACTCTAGAACAGACACCCACTGCGCCACAGAGGCGACTAGAGAATTAAAAAAATAAACTGTACCCTCTGGTGAACAATTCAAAATACAAGGCAATTTTTTATTTTTCTTGAATTTTGATGCCCCTTAGGCCTCTGTGATCTCATGAGTGGGATAGAAAATATGTGACAAAGATTTTATGGACAACAGCTATATATCACAAGTATGGAAGGGTTTTCCATCCCTATGGAGAGCAGAGCAAACTAGAAACCCTTGTCTAGCAAAAATGAAAGGATTTTTTTCATTTTTAAAAGTTGTATTTTCTGTACATAGTGTTTTGCAAAAGACGGGGAATTTCCCTGTCTATATAATGACACATTCTGACTTTGCCTCTCAACCTCCACTATTGTACCCAAGACACCCTCTACTTTTGAAACGTCCCCTCCTATATATGAAGTGTAGCCTAGTAAATTGTCATGTACATAAGAATAAGAAATTTTATTGTTTGACATTTTTAAAGTTTCAAGTTATTTAATTATTTTTAGAGTTTGTTAAAACTTTTATATAAATTATTTCGCTATCCTTTGTTTATATTGTTACAAAGCTAAGGTGATATGTATATGTACCCGGTAAATCTTGATACATTCTGAATATTATTGATGGATGTAAACTTATTTTCTTTTTAATAATACAGACCTCATTATTTTAGAGTTAGAATCTGGCTGCCCTGGAAACCATGGCCAGTAAGAAGGTAGATATTAACACAGCAAATCTACAGGACTTTGCTCAGCTCTCTGGAATTGGAGTAAGGAAGGCACAGGCTATTATCAAATATAGAAAGGTATGACTCTTCTTTTTAACTGACTTGTTATGAATTTGAAAATCATTAAATATTGAACTATGATTTAATATTACATGTGTGATATTAGTGTGTTCAATTAATTTATTCACTCAAGATAGCAAGCAATGGTTTTGCCTAGTGTATAAACAAATGCATGTATATTGTTTATGATGTATCTTCAATGTAATCTATATACACATTCTATAAGTGCATAGAACAAAAGGCAAATCCTTGGTCAATAATACAAAAGGTGTTAATGATGTATCTAACCCTCCCCCTTCTGCCCTAGTGTGACACAGGGCCACAATTTTTAAGGTCTCATCCAAAAGATCCCAATTTTCACTTTTAAGTGCCGAGGGCTTGGTAAAGGGAACAGTTGCTTCCAATTTTTTTTTTTATTGACTTGGGTCAGTTGCTGTCATGATTTGAGCACAACACTTTCTGATTTGACTTTTTCAGTTGATGCATCTTGGGTTATTGAAGTATGTCAATCAAGAAGTAGGTCAGGGTGGCCCTCATTTAATATTTCAATGCTATATCTAAATATTTCAGATAAAAGAATACTAAGAATTATCAAACTTTGACAGTTGTTGCATTCCGAGTCCTTGTAGTGTCACCATGACCTATTTTAAGAATTTTGCACTTTAAATAATAAAATTTTTCAGTCAGTTCATTTGAGTCCTTAGTATATGTACTTAAAAGTAGGTCATTTTGAATAGGGTTTTATCTAATTATTTGGAATAAGAAGTTTGCAATCATCTATTCTTGTCAGTAGATGCATCTTGGGTTCTCAAAATATGTTTATCCAAAAAGTAGGTCATGGTTACCTACTTTGAGAAATTTAAAAGTTTTTTTCTTATTAATAACAAAACAAAGAGGCTTAGAGAAGAAGTGATAAAGTTTAACAATTTATTGGTAGAACCATTTTAGGTTCTTATTCCTCTTATGATAACTAGAAGAGAATACTAATGATGGGAAATCAGAGTGTTTTCGTAAATGTTCTTTTGATGTACCGGTACATGTATTTTGTGACTGTCTCATTTATGAAATTATTTTGTATGATTTAGTTACAATCAGAGAAGAATGAATCAAGAAAAATTATAGGAATAATTTGCTTGTAACTAATATTTTGATTAACTGATTATCAAGATTATACCCGGTAATCAATTTCTTATAATTGAGGGCCATTTTGATTAGAAAGTGTATCAATCAGTACATCACTAAAAAATACACTTACGATTCACTTGATGGATTTTCTGAATCATTGGGAATTGCTAACATCATCATAACAGTGTCTTTTTCCCATGGTGTCAGAATGTTTTGCACTTTATGTTTCCATAAAATCATTGTGACATTTTTCCTTGAGAAATTAAGTTTTAATCCTGCAGACAAGGCATGTTACATACAAAGGATGTTTTCTAATTATCTAGTGAAGTGCTAATTGTATTTACATGAAGCAATCTAGATTCCGGCCTGTACATTATATTAAAGGTCAAATACATTGTAGAAGATCTTTACTTTTTCATTGCATTTAAATATCTAGTGATGGAATACCTTTTGACACATTGTAGTTTGGTAAGTAAGAATACATTTTTTTTTTACTGTACATTACACACATTATTCTACTTGCTTACATTGAAACATAAGAACAGATGAAAGTGGAATTTTATGTAACCAATTCAGAAGGAGTGGTTAAAAGATATTTAATGTAAAGTAAATGTAATTCTTTTGTGTTTGTGTATTTGATAGAACATCGTAGTGTTTGAAAGAATTAAATCTTGGCCATAACCTTTGAACAGTTAGTGCTAGGGCTTTCATATATTGAGTGTTCCTTGTGACAAATCCACATTTTTGACCTCCTGGCTTAACCTTTAACTTTGACCTAAATTTGTAAAAACATTAACCATGTTAATCTTTGCTACAGCTTCAGAATGTTTGATGAAAAAAAAAGATGGTTATTGCTTAAAAATAAAAAAGAATTTGTAATATAGGTAAACCCAATCATGCAACACATGAAAGTGTGTGTTGGCATCTAAGAAAAGGTAAAAGCTAGAGTTTGCTTGTGATTTTGTTGGTACAATATCGTTACACCTTTCAGGCTGTGGGCGGGTTTACCAGTATATCGGACCTGAGTGAAGTCCCAGGACTGGGTTATGGAATCATAGAACAGAGCAGACTTTGTCTGGAGTGTACAGTGGCGTCCAAGTCCAGGCACCGTGCTGCAAGGTAAAAACACAAAGACAGTACCAAAGAAAGATTTTTCAAGAAGCAGCGCCTCTTGGAATTACTTAGTTTGTTCAAAATAAAACTAATAATTTTACAGATAAAGTATATGAATAAGTGAGTCAGCAAGATTCTAGCAAGATTATTTCCCGAGGCAAAGCCAAATAGGCTTGCTTATGTAATATGAAATCTGAATGTTGAGAGCTGCTTTCATAATTCAATTTGCCCAAAACATGATAAATAAGAAAAATGTATTTCTTCAATGAATCTTGCATTGACTTTAACCAAAAAAATATGCTGATTTAAGGGGGAGGAAATCCAGAAGTGATGTAGAGCCAGCGGAGAGTGAAGTCCCTATAGAGTCTCCTCAGCCCTCCACAAGCACCTGTCGGTCACTGCGGTCCCGCCTGATAGAGACCCCCAGTACATCAGTGTCAGATGATAGCCTCAACTCTACCCAGGGTAAGGCAGAGGGTGCACCACCAGAGGGAGTGGGGGCGGCAGAGGAGGACGATGTAGGGGAGGAGGAGGAGGAAGAGGAGGGGCAGTGGAGCCCAGGGGAGGATGGGCCTCAGGTGAGTCAAGGGCAGAGAACTCTGACGGTCAGACATAATGTGTGTGATTAGAGGTCAATCTTTGTTTTCAGAAAAGGTCTTAATAATTTTTGAAATATAAATAAATTTTCATGAACATTTGAAGTGACATTTATTTTTTCTTTTTAAGGTATCAGATGAGGAGGTGAGTAGTCCCACAGAGATAGACTCGGCTCCTCCCTCTCCACAAAACCACAGACCCATACAACGACTTAACACCCAGCGCTCAAGGATACCTGTTCTTGTGGGAAAGGTACAATGCTTATCTTGTTCATAAAAAAATTTGTAAAACCAGTATTATATGAAGATAATTGAAAAATAAATCAATTTAAAACCATTTAAATTAAAATATTTATTGTTCATTATGTAAAGCTTGTATATGTACATAGAAATTTTCTTTAGATATTTGTATCAGAGTAATAAGGATAAATTTATATTCTTTAAAAAAAAATTATGAGAAACATTCTTACCTTTATAATTAAATAAACATATTTCTTAAGTCCTGATATTCTCAATTCTCAGATGAAAAGAAAAAGTTATGGATATGGAGAGGAAGTCTGGAAACCACCCTTCAAAAGGCCCTGTCGTGCAGATGACTTTGATAGGTAATATATTAAATAGATATCTATTTATTATTAATTTATATGAATTTATTATGTATTTTGTATAAATAACTTCTTATTTCATTGCACAGTCAAAGTACATTTGGAAACTTGAAGAAGACCACAATCATTCCATCCTATGCTGGAGGACATCGTCCCAGAATTCCCTCCAAAGAGAACCCCCCGCCCCGCCTGATGGAGTGGTTACAGACCTTCCAGGTAATACTGATAGGTCATAATGCTGTCTAAAGCTGTCAGAGAATGTAGAAAAATTTGTAGATGTTAAAAAAAAAAAGTCGTATAAGTGTTAGAAAATCAAAGTCCTAAATTGTAGATCACTAAATTTTTGAGACACCTTATTTTAGTGAGATAGTCATTTACTCTTGATTAGCTAGGCAAAATTTTCAAGAATCAAAACAATTTTGAGTTGATCAGTGATTTGTAATGCCTTTTAATTGTAGAGATGGAGTAATGCAGAACGTCTTATGGCTGTCGATGAACTCATTCAAATTTGTGAACCCACTCAAGTGCGACATATGATGCAGGTCATTGAACCTCAGTTTCAGAGGGACTTCATCTCACTACTGCCAAAAGAGGTAAAACCACCGGTGTAATGAAAGGTCTTTCACTAAAATTTTTATTTGATGTAGGGCAATGTATTACTCTGAAATTATTGTTAATAATTATACTTATTGTACATGTATTTTTATTCCTGTCGTGAATGTAATGTTCATTGATATAAATTGGTGAAAGCAATTAAATTGTCTTATTTTATTGTTACTACTTTTCAGTTGGCATTGTATGTTTTATCATTCCTTGAGCCAAAATCGCTGTTGAAGGCAGCTCAGACTTGTCGATACTGGCGTGTCCTAGCTGAGGACAACCTCCTGTGGCGGGAGAAGTGTAAGGAGGAGGGGATCACGGAGACCCTGGTGTACGGCTCTAACCGGCTACGACGCAGGACAGGATGTAGAAGTCCATGGAAGGCCCTGTACATGAGGCAGCATCAGATAGAACAAAACTGGAGGGCAGCTGAACTCAGGAGTCCTAAGGTATACTCACCGTGGCAGGCCTATACCGTAAAAGAAGCAATGTGATGCAATTAATGCTCCTCTTCACATTTCAGTTTTATCATTGTATTGGTAGATTTTTGTTTATCACTGTTTTAATAAAATGATTTCTCCCTCAAATCCTCCCCCTTATACTAAGGATCATTGCTAAATGTTTTACACAATGCCATTGATCTTTTATTTTTTTCCCCAGCTGCTGAGAGGACATGATGATCATGTGATTACGTGTTTAGAGTTCTGTGGCTCTCGTGTGGTCAGCGGTTCAGATGACAACACACTCAAAGTCTGGTCTGTCATCACAGGAAAGGTAGGCAACTGTTTAACTTATTGTCAGGATGAATACAGTGAGTCATGTATAAATTAAAATGGACCGTCAAGAATTTAGGAGGGATCTGTTAAAATTAATCTGCTTAATAGTGTTTATATGTCTACAACTTTTGTTTAGATAATTTTTAAATGCCAGTCTTTGATGGACTGTATTATGTTGTAGGTTTTATTATTTGTTAGTTTGCTCATTTGTGTCCAGGTCATAGTTTGAATTCCTAAGACAATCAAAAATCCTTGTCAGATGCATCTTAAGGGAAAGGTGTGCCAACTCTAAAGTAGGTCGTGAAGGGCTCCTTTTGGACTTTATACACACAATCAAATCAATTTGCACGTCGTATGACCTAGGGTGACCTAGGGTCATCAATCTTATGGATCATAAGTTGAAGGGGGCGGGGGGAAGACCTGATCTCCTTTTGGGTATTTATGGGTTATACATAATCAAATCATTTCAGTACCATTTCAGATATGATGTACCGGAGCTATGCATTTTATTTTTCATAAAATCCAATAATATTTATACTTTGTATTTTATTTTAGAAGGCAACAATAGGACTTTTTTTTATCATGTCTGACTCTGAATATCATACGGATGGGGTTTTTAATGGTGGGGTAGATTTGTAACTTTGTATGAATGATTAACCTCAAAAAATTTTCCTGATATAAATTAAGGACAGATGATACAAACAAACTTTTTTCAAAATTTTGAAAATAACAACTTGGGTCATATTTTAATGAATAAAATGAATAGGTTTCACCACATAGTTTTTAAATTTTTATTCAAAGTTGCACAAAAATGGAATTTGAAGTGAAAAATATTTATATAGAATAATAAGGATGGTTTCAGAAGGAAAGAATTTTAATGACACAGAAGGTTTACAATTTCTTTGTATTTTAGAAATTTATTATTTGCATCATTTGCAATGAAATTAGGTCCAAAAATATATACCAATCCAGGCATCCATTTTTTGTTTGTATCATCTGTCCTTAAGTAGGAAAAAAGTAGTTCTATTTAGTCTCATCTGAGTAATTATCTTGCCTGCTGCAGAAGATATAGGTCAGAGCCAAATCAATAATTCTCTCCTCTGTCTGCTACTGATGTATTTTTTAATTAAGCTCATGCCTTGGTGATGCTTGCATTCACATATATACATAGAAATATTTATAAAAAGTTTCTACAGAACAGCAGGCCCACAAAAATTCTTAATACGTAATCATCTTCATGTTGTTTTGATTGGTCTAGGTTGAGGCAACAATATCTGTTTTACTTTGAATCCCTCAAGTATTTTAAAGGATTACTCTTTCTAAATTGTAACATCTTTTATAAAGTGACAGTGTAAATATTTAACAGTTTACAGAACTGACATACAAACAGATTTAAGTTTGATTAACTACCGGTATATTTTTCAGTGCTTGAGGACTTTAGTGGGTCACACTGGAGGGGTGTGGTCTTCCCAGATGGAGGATAACATCATTATCAGTGGCTCCACAGACAGAACCCTCAAAGTGTGGAACGCTGAATCAGGACAGTGCATCAACACCTTGTATGGACACACGTCTACAGTCAGGTGTATGCACCTTCACAAAAACATGTAAGTAACATGTATAGTGTCAACACTCATTATGATACACATGTAATAGTGGGTTATAGCTGCAAAACTGTAGGTCTTTGGTTGAGAAAACAGCTTAATTATGGCAGTGAGAACTTTATTTTCACATAATTAAACTTTTCTATCTCTTGCAAATATTTTATTCTTATGGTTTAAATTTGTAACACAACTTTTTGTGTATCACAATAACCACAGAGCTCAAACAAATTTTGTCTCACATGTAAATAAATAATAGTTATCTTGCATAAATAAAGTTTGTGATCTACAGTTTTAGACAAAAGTCAGTTATTTCAACCACTGGTTATCTTTTTCAGAGTTGTGAGTGGATCCCGAGATGCCACACTTAGAGTGTGGGATATCCATAGTGGTGTGTGTAAACATGTATTAATGGGCCATGTGGCGGCAGTGCGGTGTGTGCAATACGATGGGAAACGGGTGGTCAGTGGTGCTTACGATTACATGGTGAAAGTCTGGGATCCTGAAACAGAAACCTGTATACACACTTTACAGGGACACACTAACAGGGTCTATTCATTACAGGTAAGACACACTACAGGGACACACTAACAGGGTCTATTCATTACAGGTAAGATACTCCTGTATACACACTTCACAGGGACACACTAACAGGGTCTATTCATTACAGGTAAGGTACACCTGTACACATACACCACACGGACACACTAACAGGGTCTATTCATTACAGGTAAGATACACCTGTATACACGTACTGCATGTACACACTAACAGGGTCTATTCTTTACAGGTAAGATACACCTGTAAACACACACTACAGGGACACACTAACAGGGTCTATTCATGGGACACACTACAGGGACACACTAACAGGGTCTATTCATTACAGGTAAGACACACTACAGGGACACACTAACAGGGTCTATTCATTACAGGTAAGATACACCTGTATACACACACTACAGGGACACACTAACAGGGTCTATTCATTACAGGTAAGACACACTACAGGGACACACTAACAGGGTCTATTCATTACAGGTAAGACACACTACAGGGACACACTAACAGGGTCTATTCATTACAGGTAAGACACACTACAGGGACTCACTAACAGGGTCTATTCATTACAGGTAAGATACATCTGTATACCCACTTCACAGGAACACACTAACAGGGTCTATTCATCACAAGTAAGATACACCTGTATACACACACTACAGGGACACACTAACAGGGTCTATTCATTACAGGTAAGTATACACACACTACAGGGACACACTAACAGGGTCTATTCATTACAGGTAAGACACACTACAGGGACACACTAACAGGGTCTATTCATTACAGGTAAGACACACTACAGGGACTCACTAACAAGGTCTATTCATTACAGGTAAGATAATACACCTGTATACACACTACAGGGACACACTTACAGGGTCTATTCATTACAGGTAAGATACACCTGTTTACACACTTTACAGGGACACACTAACAGGGTGTATTCATTACAGGTAAGATACACATGTATACACACTTTACAGGGACACACTTACAGGGTCTATTCATTACAGGTAAGATATACCTGTATACACACACTACAGGACACACTAATAGGGTCTATTCATTACAGGTAAGATACACCTGTATACACATTTTACAGGGACACACTAACAGGGTCTATTCAATTGTAGTTCATTTTTTTTGCATGTTTTAGGATGTCATATTTAGGTTTAAAAAAAAAAATCAACAAAATTGTAGTAGAAATTATCAATTAAGACAGGGTAGTTTTTTTTTTCTTTATTTTGGAATTAAACTTCACCATTTTAGTGCATTTTGCAATAAAAAACGAGAGATTTTTTGTAATACTGTATACAGGAACATTTTCGCCCCGTTTTATTTTCGCCCCTTTTGCCCTATCCTCATTTGGGTGAATTTAAAACGGGTGAATTCAAAGAATACAATATAATTTCTTAAACAAAACTATGACTGGGCGAATTTAAAACGGGGCTAAATTGTTTGTGAGTGTGAGAGGGCGAAAAATAACACGGGGCAAAAATAACCCTGTATACAGTACTATTATTATGTTTCAGTTTGATGGTGTTCACATTGTGAGTGGATCATTGGATACGTCTATCAGAGTGTGGGACGTGGAGTCGGGGAACTGTCTACATACACTGATTGGTCACCAGTCATTGACAAGTGGCCTCGAGTTAAAGGACAACATACTGGTCTCAGGGAATGCCGATTCCACCGTCAAAGTGTGGGACATCACTACAGGACAGTGCTTACAAACTTTACAAGGTAAGCCGATTCCACCATCAAAGTGTGGGACATCACTACAAGACAGTGCTTACAAACTTTACAAGGTAAGTCCATTCCGTTGTCAAAGTGTGGGACATCACTCCAGGACAGTGCTTACAAACTTGACAAGGTAAGTCCATTCAATCGTGAAAGTGTGGGACATAACTACAGGACAGTGCTTACAAACTTGACAAGGTAAGTCCATTCCACTGTCAAAGTGTGGGACATCACTACAGGACAGTGCTTACAAACTTGACAAGGTAAGTCCATTCCATAGTCAAAGTGTGGGACATCACTCCAGGACAGTGCTTACAAACTTGACAAGGTAAGTCCATTCCATCGTCAAAGTGTGGGACATCACTACAGGACAGCACTTACAAACTTGACAAGGTAAGTCCATTCCATAGTCAAAGTGTGGGACATCACTACAAGACAGTGCTTACAAACTTGACAAGGTAAGTCCATTCCACTGTCAAAGTGTGGGACATCTCTGCAAGACAGTGCTTACAAACTTTACAAGGTAAGTCAATTCCGCCGTCAAAGTGTGATACATTACTACATGACAGTGCTTACAAATTTTACAAGGTACCAAACATCTTCAGGGTCTATTTAATCTCAGTGTTTTGAAGCTAGGACTAAAGAATAGTGTAACACAATTTTCTGGTAAAGCTGTTCATGTTTATGTTTTCTTTCAGGGCCAAACAAACATCAGAGTGCTGTGACTTGTCTCCAGTTTAATAAAAAGTTTGTCATCACATCATCAGATGATGGAACTGTGAAAATCTGGGATTTAAGATCGGGAGACTTTCTGAGAAATCTGGTCTCCTTGGACAGTGGGGGGAGTGGGGGTGTGGTATGGCGCGTCCGCTGCAGTAATACCAAACTTGTGTGTGCTGTGGGAAGTCGGAATGGCACAGAAGAGACCAAACTTCTGGTGCTGGACTTTGATGTAGAGGACAAAAAGACATGATGTATTGTGCATGTGCTTGTGTTTATTTGTGATAACCTCAGTGCTTAAAGCATGTGGTGTGTCCAGTTAATGCAATTTCTCATCACGGGTCAACAGTGCTTCTGCACACTAATGAACTATTTTGGGCATAATGGTAAACTCTTGTTTCACGCTGTTGACTGAGGTGCAAGTTCATCATCACATTATTGTATAGTGCAACATTACCAAAATCTGTTCATGTTGTTGTTGTGTGGAGATCTATGATTACTCATACCCAACGTAAAACCTGATGTCCCTTTGTGAATGTGTGTTGTAAGAAAGCCAGGGCATTCTCTTCATTAGTATGTATTATATATTATATTTACACTATGGCCAGCAAACAATTTAATTAGAATGCAAGGTATCAAATCATGAGCTGATTTTTTTTTTGTATTCAAGAGTGTTGTGAAATGAGGAGATCATCTAGTCATGGATTGAATAAGTTTGTAAAATTCTGATGGCAAGAGTTCATATTTCAGTTACACTTGTGATTTGTACTTCTTTTTAATGAGCATATTTTATCAAATTGATATTTTCTACCATGTTCAAGTTGCAGTTAAAATGTACATGAAAATAAACAATTAAAATTCAGTATGTTAGTCATGTTTTTGTCACAATTTAGCAGAGCCAACAGGACGAGGGAAGGGAAAAAAATATACCATCACAGAATTTCTAAATTTTGAATTTGTCTAGAAATTTTGGAAATTTGAAAACTTTCAAGTTTCATACTAGCTGCAGAACTGTAGCTCTCCGAAAAAAAAATATGACAGACCGGAGAGCTACACTGCCACCCATTGAAAAAACTATATTTATTGTGCACAAAAAGTTGTGTTTTTTTTGTGGATTTTTTTCTCCAAAATTCTTACCTCAATTGCCAAAAAACTAGATTTCTAAAATTTCCTTACTTCTCTATCAAGTACTCTTGTACTTGACATCTGAAGCTTGTTGGACCGAATTATCTTGCAAACCAAAATGGCAGTACAAATAGACGAAATGTTCAATGACCTCAATTTCGGGGCCAGCAGGGTTATTGACAACAATTATAAGGAATGTTTTGTTGTGGAAACAGTGGAAGAATATGTTAGGAACACACGGTTAGTAATATTTTTAGATAACAGTTTTAAAAACATGGAGAAATAAATCGAGAAACAGCGCACTTTTTGGTGTGCAATAAATATACAGTTTTTTTTTCAATTGGTGGCACTGTAGCTCTCCAGTCTGTCATTTTTTTTTTCAGAGAGCTACAGTTCTGCACCTAGTTTCATACTCGATACGAAAGTATAAATGTAGTTTGTGACCAAGTGTTTCTTAACTTGTACTAGTAGTATGCTGTGTTCACAATCTTGCATCTACATAGCTGCTATGATGCTATAATAGCAGATTTAATTCTTATAAATTCTTTATATCTAGTCTAGCTGCGATGTTTTTGAATGAGGTGTTTTGAATAGGCTTAAAAGTTCAAAATAATGCATAAATTATTAGCTCAGATGAGCTTATCTGACCTCTGTTTGAATAGAACATATTTAAATATTGCATGAATAAGGATTTGGGATTTGAAACACCCACTCTAATTGACTTTTTAAGTAGTTTTTATGGAAGGCACTCTTCAACAGTTGACGATCCTTTCGTCAAATCCATTCTGCAATCAACCAAACACTTTGCAAAGCATGACATTCTATTAGAAATGTTTTCAGAATTCAGCAGCGACATGTGGTTTTTACTGTTTACTTGGTCACAGAAAAAACTTACACAGCTTCTTTTCCACTCTACAAGGCCAAAATAGAAAAATCATATACCCAGAACATTGTTTCATACTCATATTAAATATTGGCATTGTTTTAGATGAACAGCAGTGGCTTCAAATACAGTAAAACTCGGTTAGTACGAACACGGATATTGCGAATTCACAGATATAGCGAAGTTATCTTGGATCCCCAGTTATATAAATTTAACAAATTCTTACATGGTTATAACGAATTACGGATATAATGAAGTAATTTCATAGGTCCCAGTGACTTCGTTATAACCGAATTTTACTGTACTTTCCAGTTGCTTCGATGAATGCATGTAAATTAAATACAGTCGTGTTGATCATAATCAGAAGTTGCTCAATTGGTCCAGATGTTTAGATCAAAGACAAATGTCTTCGAGATACATGAATAAGACATAACGCATTCAAAGACTAAAATGTATCTGGCAGCTTGTATGTTCGAATATGGAAATAAACTGAAAGCGATTTTAGTCACTAATGAGCGCCATATCTGAAACGGTGTATGAAAGAATATACAGAATACTATTTAAAAGGAAAAAAAGGTTCACATTAGGTTGTGTGTTGATTAATGATACTTCAAAGTATATTCTGTCAATTTGTATTTTCATTATTTGCTGTTTTAAACTACATATACACTGTATTACATGAAAAAATACTCATTACTTTTATAACACAATAGCACGTCTTTGAAAAATAGTTCATGCCTTTGTATTACGGGTTGATATTAGAATTCATGAATTTGAGCATAGAAATGAAAGTTTACATAGTCCAACTTGGGTGCTGTGAAATCACTAATTTTTGTGCGGGGGTCGGGGTTGGTGGGTGGTGGTTAATTTTCATTGTTTTCTAGATATGGAGAGACCCACAAACTTATGTCTACCATGAAATGTAAAAATTTTTACGCATTACTACACTAAACATTCTTCAAACATAGGTAATCAAAGATTACGAAACTCACCTCGACGAATGTTATCAGCGAATGCAAATCTCACATCATATTTTCTTAATATTTAGTATTCATCCCAACAACAATATTCTTGCAAGTTGTGTGTGGCATATACACATTTCTAAGCCTGTAGCATGAAAAATATGCATATGTATAGTGTAAACAAATATTCATATCTGTTAATAATGCAGATATCAAGGTCTTCAAGTTATTCGGATTGATCATTCCCAAAACTTTAACCAAGTCTCTTGTATGGAAAATATTTAAACATCCGAAGCAATATATGTCCATCCTAAGATGCATCATCCATGCAAGTTTGCTTTAGCTAGGGCTTATAGTTACTTGGGAATGAAAATGTAGGTCAGATAGCACACAGTGTCCATAGATACATCATCCATGCAAGTTTAGTTTCGCTAGGGCTTATAGATACTTGGGAATGAAAATATAGGTCAGATCCAGCATCCGAAGCAAGTCTGGAAGTGTCCATCCCTAGATGCATCAGCCATGCAAGTTTGGTTCAGGTAGGGCTTATAGTTACTTGGGAATAAAAATGTAGGTCAGATCCAGCATCCCAAGCAAGTCTGGTAGTGTACATCCCTTGATGCATCATCCATGCAAGTTTGGTCCAAATAGGGCTTATAGTTCCTGTGGAATGGACCTGCTCCAAAAACTTTAACCTGGTCTCTCATCTGGAAAATGTAGGTCAGATCCAGCATCCGAAGCAAGTCTGGTAGTGTTCATCCCTAGATGCATCATCCATGCAAGTTTGGTCTGGGTAGGGCTTATAGTTCCTTGGGAATGGACCTGCTCCAAATACTTTAACCTGGTCACTCATCTGGAAAATGTAGGTCAGATCCAGCATCCGAAGCAAGTCTGGTAGTGTACATACCTAGATGCATCATCCATGCAAGTTTGGTCTGGGTAGGGCTTATAATTCCTTGGGAGTGGACCTGCTCCAAAAACTTTAACCTGCTCCAAAAACTTTAACCTGGTCACTCTGGAAAATGTGTAAGCTTCTGAAGCAAGTCTGTAGTGTACATTCCTTGATGCATCATCCATGCAAATTTGGTCCCGGTAGGGCTTATAGTTTCTTGGAAATGGACCTGCTCCAAAAACTTTAACCTTTTTAACCAGGTCACTAATCTAGAAAATGTAGATCAGATCCAGCATCCGAAGCAAGTCTGGTAGTGTACACCCCTAGATGCATCATCCATGCAAGTTTGGTTCAGGTAGGGCTTATAGTTACTTGGTAATGGACTTGCTCTTAAAACTTTAACCTGGGACGCCGACGCTAACGCCGACACCGACGCCGACGCCAACGCCGGGGGTATAGCATAAGCTCATCTCGACTTCGTCGAGGTGAGCTAAAAATGAAATCTTATCCCCACAAACCGATATTTTTTCCTCAAACCTTGAAAATTTGACCCTACTTGACCCTACAGGAATTTGTGATTTTACAGTACTGTATCTTGAACCCTGTTATCTGGAATACCATGAATACATGTATATCAAATGTGAATTGGAAGAACACTTACTAAAACTCTTCAACAATTTCATATCTTGATTCCTCAGATATCTGTAAGTACCTTCTTTCTCAGTACCATAGAGTTAAAGATAATGATGGTTTATATGTACATCTTTTCAATGCAAGTATTTTAATTATTTAAAAAAGAGTTGAAAATGAGTTTCCAAGGGACATCTAAAACTGCTCTTCTCGCACTCCTTACCTTGCACTCATATAAATTGTATGGATGATACTTTTTACATTTTGATTTTAAAACCAAAATATTGTATTGTTGTCAAATGACTTGATGCATTTGATAAAGAAACCTTGAGGGTGCAGCACCAATTGAAAGAAAAAACAAGAACAAAACTGATTTCATCATTTGTGTCATTTTAATAATAAACAATAAATATTCTTATATTTATAATTTGGCCTAATGATAAGTGATGACATACACATGTGGTAACAGTAAGCTATCCACAGACACAACCAGTCACAGAGCGGGCTGGCCTGCCAACACTGAAGCAGACAGGGCAACATATAAAACATGGTACAACCTTGGTGGAACAGATCTTTCCACTAACTAGAGATTCAGGTACATGGATATTGAGAAAAAAATTAAACATGACCTGAGAGATTTTTTTTCATATTCTTCACGAGACATTCCATGTATAGAATACATAATTTTATGTACTTCCCAAGTTATCAGAACATAAAAGAAATTAAGCACTTATCACTTCACATTACAAATTTAAATAAATAAATAATCTGAAATTGACAAAAAAAAAAATGATATGGCATGAAGATTTTAACATACAATAAAGTACATACTTAATTCATAAAATTTATAGTGCAACTAGTGAAGGTTTTTTTTACACTTAATTAAAACATCATGGCAATACTGAATGGTAT
The DNA here is from genome assembly GCF_032062105.1 of Saccostrea cuccullata. NCBI lineage: Eukaryota > Metazoa > Mollusca > Bivalvia > Ostreida > Ostreidae > Saccostrea > Saccostrea cuccullata. The sequence goes on from NW_026930542.1 coordinate 36,054, forward strand.
TACATACCTCCAAAATGAAAGCGAAATTTTAACTGTTCATAAATTTAAAAAATAATTAATGCTTTTTCTGCTTGATTTTCTATTTGTGACCATAATTTACATAATGTTCAGAGCCTGGAATGCATATAATTTTAGAATCATCCAATTAATAACAGGGTAGACAAATTTTGATGTCATTCCTGACATTTCACCTAGCTATATAATCATTTAATTGCATCTAATGGAATGAATTTGATGTAGGCATTGACCCAGAATTTTATGAAAAATAATAATTAAATCTGTTGATTCAATCTCTCTATCCTACAAAATTAAGGCCACTGACTCAATCAGTGCTTTGGGAATGCATTCAATGTCATCATATTGCCATCAAAAACAGAGAACAATCACTGAACATACATATTGTACATGCAAAAAGTTTTTAAAAATGCTTCCACATTCCATACAAACAACAAATTTAAAATTGATAGAGAACATCTCAGCTTCATAACAAATATATAATATATATATATAGCAGTCAAGCCCAGGTCACAGACACGGGATCAAAGGTCATGTACTGCGGGGAATCCCCAGATCTCGGGCTCTCCGCAGTATCACATGATCTATATATCAATAAAATCTTGTCATAGTCTCAATGTCAACATATTAGCTCTTTAATAAATATCCTCTCTACCATATTGCAAACAGAAAAGAATATCTTGTTTCTTAACATTAAAACATTTTATTATATATCACAGAGCAGCAAGGGTTTAGTTTCTTTCTGAACTTCAAAATTTCTTCATAAGTGTTCTAGCTGTTTGTATTTTACAAACTCTCTCCAAGAAAAAAAAATTTGTCTGACAATGCAACTACCATGACTACATCTTTGTGACAATACCAATGTTCATCTGACTCATTGATATGTCACCATTAATTTATAGCATATAAATAGCATCATATTTTTATCACTCAAATAAATTAGAAAAATAGTATAGTGGTTGACTTAGCACTTTTCTGTATACCATTGATGCATATAGCACTCTTCCAAAATCGCACCCAAGACAAATTGAATTTCCTGTGTGCAACCCCCCACCCCTTTTTTAAATATTTTAGCATTCTTTTGAAAATGCCAAGAAATTTGGAAGGTTTTCATGTTTTTATAAAAGAACATTATCAGGCTTTTGCCAAGAGAGTTTGGATTCTACTTATTATGTTTTAAAGATTCATTGTTAAGAATTTGTGTGAAAAAATGACAAAAATTTTCTAAGGTGTAAGTTAAAAGTGAATTTCATGCGTTTACACAGTCTTATGAATACTTTTTGCTGATTTAGATAGCTTCTGTCAGCATTGTTCTCCATCAGAAACCTATTACAAGAAACAATGAAGATTACTGAAATTCTTGTTGAGAAGGCCAATCAGCTATATAACATGTAGAGAGATTTTTAAAGATGAGTATAGCTTTATTTTGTGTTATCTACTTTAAGTACTCAGTTTGCTATTCTTCATGAGATCATTATTTGCACAAAAGAATATTAGCCTTTGTATGTCATGTAACTAATCAAAATACTGTATTTTGAAACTAGCATTTAAAACTTGTAATTGAAATATTAATCACTCTAGAGTTCTAATACTAAGTTGAGTTTACTGGCATTTTTGGCAGTTTTCCAAATTGTAATTTGGTACTGGAAGTCATCATTTTATGGCAAAAGTAAACAATTCCTTTAAGACATATGTAGAATTCATGGTGCAATAATCTTATATCAAGAGTTTAACAGTGGTTTGGTGTAGGACTCTTTTGACTAGTTTACGGTATATAAAATGAATACTTTACGCATCTTACAACTTAAAAATAAATACTTTCAATTTGATTTAATCAACATTATCAAAATTCGAACTAAAGGCCCATAGGCCATAGAGGTCACCTGAGTATCAGCAGCAACTCAATACAAAATAACTACAGCCTTAAAGTAAACATGCTTCTTTTGTGAAGTACATTAACACTACAAGCCTTCTATCAGAACTGAGGAGGAAGATTCATAGAAATCATATATAACCCCACTTTAGGCCCCACTAAATGACTTTATAATCAAGGTGGAGATATTATTGCTTATTATACATATCTTGTCTGACATATACTATACAAATATAGCCTTTTCATAAGGTCAATCCATAGATACAGTGGACCTTCAGATATCCGGATGCTTCAGTATCCGGACGACTTTTCATGGGAACAGAATTTTTAAATGTTATATTGTTTTGTTTAACTGGTAATTCAGATATCTGGACGCTTCACATATCCGGACAAATTACTAGGAACCAAAGCGTCCGGATAAATGAGGGTCCACTGTATATTGACTTCACAGAAAAGCATCCTGACCTTGCACTTCATGCTTGATTGCTTACTTTTCTGTGTAGTTGATATACCTAGCTACCGGTCAACCCTCGTAAAAGGGCTATATAGGTATATTTACAAATTACTTAACCTCTGCATGAAGCCTCATAGTCTTAACGTTCTTAAAGTTACCAGAGAGTTCTAAGCTAAATGTAAAGATACAATGTTTTGTAGATGTGCCTAAAATTCACAAATCATAAATAGATGCAGACCAAGTTCAGTTGGAACAGGTTTGGTGGTTTCAGAAGATTTAAGAACTCTTCATTGATTACATATAGGTGACAGAGCACACAGAGAGATTGCAATGGGCCATTCAAGTGATTCTGGTGACCTCAAAATCTCAACAATTCTCACAGTATAAATCTGAATCAGCTTCATGATCAATGCAGTATCACAAACGTAAACAAACTGGATACATAAAAAAGGAAAAAAAAAAGTTTCAACAATCCGAAGTGAATAATGAACTAATGTCCCCTTTGCGTTAAGCTCAATCCTTAGTAGAAACTTCCTTGGAAGACCAAAACAAGTGGAAATGCTTAGATGAACAAATGTTGTAAATTGCCTCTGTCAAATGTCAAATTACTACATAATCTACCATTTATACTATGAAGTTTTAGGTGTTGTTTCACACACAACTTATTTGCACTAGATAAGATTTGAAACTCCTTCGTATTTTCTGTATCACATTTGGAGAAAGGCGACTATTCGCAAATTGATTGAAAGCACAATTGTGATATATATTTTGTCATGTTATAGCTGCCTTCACTTGGATGAATTCAAATCCACTTTTGACCTTTCGACTTTGAGCACCAAATATTATGTCATGCCATCCTTCCACCCTGTGGCTGGCCCCTTAAAGAGAACACTGAGAATTGCTGAACACCCATCAAGAATGATGACAACCACAGGTGAGCACCAGTCTGTATAAAACTCCTTCCTTCATTCTTGTTAAGTGTCTTTTAACTTCTCTACAACTTTCTGGAGATAGGTGATTAAGTCTTGCATACTGCTTTGAATAGTCAGTGTTTCTGAGTGTTCCTCTAAATCATCAAAGAACCCTGTAAGAATATAAAATTCAATCTTATTCTTCAACAATTGGAGTAAACACAATTAAAACTTCACTAACTCTAAAATTTACATTTTTGTCATTTAAACTTTGACCTTACCTCTGACTTCCTGCATGATAATGTCAGCTTGATCCCAGAGGTCATGAGACTGTACAAGGTAGCCGGTAGATGTGATGTATTGTTGTGTGATGGAATGTATGCGCTGTGGGTATGCAATGGTGGCCGGGGACATATGGACATTACCATTGGGAAGTTTAGAGGGTGTGAGATCAGTACTACTGCCCTGTAAAGTTCAGAAAAAAATTAAAGAATTGCTCAAACTTTTGATAGTGAGACAATGTATATTGTATGGTTCATTTTAAATAATATGCATGGTATATGAATAGCCTATTCTAAGACTCCTTTTTAAATAAAATTAAGTTACAGTATTTCAAACAATAGAACTTTTCACATATTAATAGTAAACTTTAACAATAATAACAAAAGTATCTTAAATATGTGTGGAAATACTGTATTTTGCTTATAAATCTTACCCTGGATTCCAGTGACCCTGTGCTGCCAGCTGGGGAGGGGGTGGGAGACATGGGGGAGGGGGTTCTGTTAGAGCGGGTGCTCCAGCTGTTCTGATGAGGTGACGGGGCATGACTAATAGGGAGGCCTTGAGGGGGTGGCTTGCTTGCTGTAGTCTACAATATCAATTACATGTATGAAACACTTACTGATTGTAGCAGAGGTTTTAATACTTATCAAACAAGAGTGACAGGAAGACTTTCTAAATTATACAGAGTCCCAGAGTGGGCTCAGACCTTTAAACTTTGACATTCAATGAAGAGGGACCTAAATACATTGGCTGTCTTCCTTTAACCTCATCTAACTGTTTTGTAAATGTCTTTAGATCAAGAAAAAAACTTGATAGACTTAATTAAAAAAATACTTGAGCTATTGACACATAAAAGTGCTCAGAGAAGAATATAAGAATAGATTTATTATTAGGCACCTTCATAATTCTGGATTCTAACCATTTCAGTAAGGTTATCATGAATTTGTACCTAATTAACTTAGGTAACATCCCTCCCTGAGTACTGATTTACATACCTTATTGTAATCCTCGATTGCTCTTTTAAGCTTCAAAGTATCGTTCTTTTTCAGCTTGTACAATTTCAGATTCAACAATGACTGGATTCTCAAGCTGTAATACAAAATGCAACTTGTAAAGGAAAAATTAGAGAGAAGTAGTAGCTGCAAAAGCAATTCTCATAAATGTTTCAAGCCTCAACATACTCTTCATATTCTTTAAGGAATGTTTTTTCATTAAATTCTTGTTTGTTTTTGTAGCAGTTTAAGGTAATGATTGAAGACTTTAACAATTTGAAGTTCATGTACACTTTAAATAATGTCTCCTCAAAAATATGATGACATCTCAAATCAATATTAATCAAATAGGTTTCTGAATTGAGATACATGTTATTTATTTATCTTCAGTAATAGCCTTTTTTTTAATTCTTCAAGCATACAGTTTTATCAGGCTTCTGTTTAGTAATCTTTGTTATTCACAGGGATTAATTTGGTAAACTTGGATGACATTTCTCATCAAATTTGTTTTTATTTTGTCCAACTTTTCAATCAATACTAATTTCAGGTAGAGATGAAGTAATGGATACCTCAACACGGATATGATTTTCTCCTTGGTGGACAAGTTATTGTTTGACTCATGGCTTCCTCTCAATCGGCTTATATGTCTGCAAAGAGAGGAGCACAAATAAATCACATGACAACAAGTTATTATGACAAAGTATCATAAAACCTCAGTTATTGATTATCTGGGGGTATCTCTATCTCTGACTGCTCTACAACTGGAGCTCTCATGTTCTATCATGATAACCACAGAAACCTCAAATGATAAATTACACAACTTTATACCAACATTCTGTACAATAGAATTCAAATGAACTGGATATCACCTTTTTGTCCTTCTACCATGTAAGCAGAAATTTTGGCAAGGATTCAATTTTGGCATTTTTAGCAAGGATATTGAAATTGCTAAAATCAAATATCTTTAAAAATTTATTCTGCAATAGATGTTATCATTATCTTCTAAACACCATAAATAAAATTGCTAAATCAATGCTCACTAAAATTACTGTTTTTTTTAGGACAATTCACTTAATTTGGGGCTCGCTAAAAATTTCACTTATAAAGTTTTTTTTTTTTCTCTCACACTTTAATTTCTGACTTTCTATTACCACCATTTAACACTATCTCTATTAAAAATGTTTGTTTTTTTCATTCATTGTTTTTCATTCTCTGTTACCTGTCAGATTTATAGCCTTGTTTGTTAGAAATATTGAACTTGCTTGTTTTCTGTCCATTTTTGTTAGACTTACAAATCAAGCTTCTTTGTTCTTGTGTTTGTCAGACTTATAAAACTAGCTTGTTTGTGTTCTATCAATTGTCAGACTTAAAAACAAGCTTGTTTGTGTTCTAATATTTGTCAGACTTATAAGAACAGCTTGTTTGTGTTCTAATATTTGTCAGACTTATAAGACTAGCTTGTTTGTGTTCTATTATTTGTGTTCGATTAATTATTTGTCAGACTTTTGAGACTAGCTTGTTTGTGCTCTAGTATTTGTCAGACTTATAAGACTAGCTTGTTTATGTTCTTTTATTTGTCAGACTTACAAGACTAGTTTATTTATTTTCTATTATTTGTCAGATTTATAAGATTAATTTGTTTGTCTTCTATTATTTATCAGACTTACGAGACTAGCTTGTTTGTGTTCTATTATTTGTCAGACTTATAAGACTAGCTTGTTTGTGTTCTATTATTTGTCAGACTTATAAGACTAGCTTGTTTGTGTTCTATAATTTGTCAGACTTACAAGACTAGTTTATTTATTTTCTATTATTTGTCAGATTTATAAGATTAATTTGTTTGTCTTCTATAATTTGTCAGACTTACGAGACTAGCTTGTTTGTGTTCTATTATTTGTCAGACTTACAAGACTAGTTTATTTATTTTCTATTATTTGTCAGATTTATACGATTAATTTGTTCTTCTTCTTTCATTTGTCAGACTTTTGAGACTAGCTTGTTTGTGTTCTATTATTTGTCAGACTTATAAGACTAGCTTGTTTGTGTTCTATTATTTGTCAGACTTACAAGACTAGTTTATTTATTTTCTATTATTTGTCAGATTTATAAGATTAATTTGTTTGTGTTCTATTATTTATCAGACTTACGAGACTAGCTTGTTTGTGTCCCTGTACATGGTGAAAATTCTGCCCTGCTCCACATTGGTTCGTTCCATGGCATACCCACACTGTATAAATGCTATAAATGACTCTAAGTATTTCATGGCTCTTTGCAGCTTATCACTCTACAATAAAACAGATTGTTATTTCTCATTTTCATGCCTAAGGCAAATTTTGAGGAAATAAAACCATGATTACACAAATCAAGTTTGGGAAGAGTGAACATTAAAGATATTTTGGGCAAAAATGTACTGGAATTGTACTTTTTATCCAGAAATAAATTGACTTTAAGGTTGAAGTTGCTCTGAGGTACAAACTTACTGAGCTATTCATGTTGTCTGCCTGGTGCTTGAGTTCTTTAGCATGGCGGAGGTAGGTATCTGGTGAAAGATTACACCTACAAAACACAATCAATGTATGAAATGACACTAAAATAAGATTTCTCTCTGCTTTGATGTTAGGTTTTTTTTTAAAAATAATTTTCAGCATCCATGATTCTATTAATATTCAAGTGAGAAATATTTTATGTTGTTATAAGGACAAAATTGATCACTTTTAGGATTATAAGCTATAAAGCCAAACACAGGATCGCAACCAGAGCTAGTGAGGTCATAGCTGTACTTTTCCAGTAATGTGTTGAAAAAAATGACATTTTACAGAGCTTATGAGGTGTAGAAGGACTGTCTGGCCGCTGAATCAATAAAGAAGCCTTAATTATCAAGTAATAGAATGTATTGACAAGACAAACATAAGCCATCTATCAGGCAAGCTACTGAGGTGTCATACTATCAGGCTTCCTTTAATTCTGATCACACAATTGATTTTCCTGCCCTGATTGCTCTCTACTACTTTACAGATTTCCCCTGACAGGTTGACTGTCTGAGCACTAACTGCCTGTATCCACTGACTCCCAATCATTGCTAGATTACCAGTTTATTTTGTAAAGATGCTTTATTGATCAAATGCAAAAAAAGGCTTCCTTAAAGACAAATGCATAATCAGAGACAAATTGTTTATAAAAACTTCAAATACATACCATAAAACTCAATTATACAGAAGTCTCTGGGATCTAAATGTTGCTCCCTTATATCTGAGATTCTTTATAGCCATAAACATAATTTACAAAGTTTGTAAAAATTTCCTTAAAACCAAAATTTTCTTAAAAGTGACTTCTTCATAATTGAGATTTACTGTATTGGCTTTAACTTTCAAAATAACAAATTTCAGACATCTATGATGTTGTTCATGTATATGAAAATGATTTTTTACTATCACTCTTACAGAAGTTTGTTTAAATTTAAATGTGTAAGCTTTAATAGTTAGCACTCACCAGTCATCCATGGTTTTAGCTGACTTGCGGGTCTGGGGACTAGGTACATGGGCCACATCTCCCTCTCCCCCTCGAGAATAACTGGTCATTTCCACTGAGGAAGGATACTGACCACTGTTCTCTGGACCATTTCCTGGAACCTCCAATTCCTCCTGTGACACAAAGAGAGAAATATTTCTTTAAATCCTTCTTTTTAAAAACATGCATAACAGTTCAGTGCACATCCAGTCTTGTTATACAATACAAATTGTATATGATTTCTAGGGTATTGTAAATGTAATTTGTTTATGGAGTCATAAATACACTGTATTCAAAATCAACTTCTGATAAATCTGCTGGGGAAAAATCATGCTTATTTCTTGGTTTGATTTTGTATTTGTTCACAGAGATTTAAAAACCTTTGACAAATTAAAGAACTTTCAAAATTTAAAATTTAATTAAACGATAAAATATATATTGTATTGCATACATCCTGAGGCGTCCTAAATAACTCATATACCCTTGATGCATCAATTCTAAGCTTATTTTTTCCATTTATTGATGAAAAATAAATTCTGCAGAAGATTTCATTATGAGGTGTCTCTTGATACTAGATTTGTATTAAATTTGTTTTTGACATTTTGCTTTCTTAAAAGTACTTCAATATTAGCACTGGATTTAACAGTGATATAAAATGAGCTTGTCAATCCCTGACCTTGTCATCTAACTGGTGGCCTGTCATGTCTGGTTCTGTGCTCTGGTTTTTGGTTTTCTTTGACTGTTTACTGGTGCTACTGAACTGACTAGAATTACTACTAGAACTGCTTCTTCTCTCCTTGCCCTCTGACCTCTGTGGGTGTTTCATATCCCATTCATGGTCATTGGTGTGACTTATTCTCCTAAAAATTAATAAAATGAATTAAATCAGAAATATACTCCATACATTGCTTATTGGTCTTTAATATGCATTTAAAAATTAAAGCTTAAATACAGAAAAACAATCTACAGTTAAAAAAACACAGATTTCACACACTAAATTCACATTTGATAACAACAAATTTTCAACACAAAATTTGTTTATCATCATAATGATTATATTATACAAATGATCAACATTTGTACACAATATCAAAAGATTAACATTATCATTTTGAGCTTAAAAAGGAACTTGGGAGAAACAGAAATAATATTTTTTAATCAAAATATTGAAATCTAACTATTTTAAATTATATTTAAATATTTTTAAGACTTGGAACATCAATGTAATCATAAAACTTGAAGTATGCATTTTTAGACTAGTGTTTTAAGGTATTCCATCCTTACAGTTTATATAGAGATTTTAAAAAAAAGTGGCCCATGGGTCTGGGACGTCAAGTTTATGAGGAGACTATGTAATTATCAACCTCTTAAAGCCTGTCAGACCAAAGGTGTTGGAAAGAAAAAATACACAAGAATATTTAAAACTAAAAACATTTTGTAGCCTGTACTTTTAAAAGCTGGTTCACAAAGTGTGATCACACAGTACATTTACAACATGCTCGATAAAATATTGCATACTGATAAAATAACATTCTGTTTCACTGAAAAAAATACCTAAATATGAAAGATAATACATGTATAATAGTGTATAAAATATTGATTACTTTTTGACAGGTACATATAATAGTCATCTTAGCTGTATCACTTATTAAAATTCAACCCCAGGAATGCTGTGTTTTGTATTTTTTGCATATTCTTTACATAAAATGTCAAAACAGTCATTATGCAGGTAAATTTTAGAAACCTAGAGCTTAAAAGTACAATGATATCTATTATATAATTTAATGAATATGTAACATTAGTTTTTACAAAAATATCAAAATGAAATTCCTCAAAATTTGAAGAAATGTGTTTGTCAAACAGGTAAAGGTTTGACAGGGTGTTACAAAATGAGCCTTACAAGAAGTAATTTGAGTAAAAACACACACTTTGACAAACACTTATTTTTACTTAACCAATGTAGTGAATTTAAGCAATGGATTAATAAATTGTTATGGATTATTGAATTAATATTATAGACTGGTGGATTTCACAAGTTTAGTTGTCCTTGGGCAATTGAATGTTTAAGGAAAATACAAACCCCTGTAATCAGACCCAATTTTATATTCCTACATATCCACTGTATATAATAATCCTGATTTCAATTTTAAAGGATTTAATCAAGAGAAGTGATTTTTTTACCATATTATTTTTTTCAAATGTTTCATAATAATTAAAAACAGAGGGAGAAAGCTCTTCAAGGAGAGGTCAAGGTAAGAAATTAGGATTTCCACTCTTGTATCAAGTTGAATACAGATAGTATCAGGTAATAATTGAGAATTGTGTCTAAATACATGAAATATACTAAGTACCCCAGTATTCAACTCCTTCAGATCAACAATTATGTGTGTATAAATTCATTGAACTGAGAGTTTTAAGGATGGAATACCTTAAATAGCACATAAGATAATAATTTTAGCTTAATAAAAATTTTACAGCAATGATGATTTTTTTTGTGAGATCATGGTACATGTATACCTGATGCATTGATAAAACACAAACTTATTTAATTAAACCCAAACAAAAGGCCCTAAAATCTTTCCTACGTGAATGGAATAAATTTCTTATCCACAATTGGGACAGGAACTCTGGACTTGTTACAGTGCTAAAAGAACCTCAATATCTAGAGCCAGAGTTCTTTTTTGTTTACATTTCACAAAATATAAAATTTACAAAATTAAATATACAGGTGTACAGATTAAACAAGAGCCTATAATATGAGCAGATGCAGGTTGAAAAGCACTCAAAATATTGTCATAAAAATGTTGAGAACCACAGCAAATTGATATGGGGCCTTTATAGAAGCAAACACCTTCAATAATTCAATCTCTATCAAGATATTATAGTACATGTTCACTCTAAAATTTGGCTTGAGGATTTTGAAATGATAACCATCTTTGTGAAATATTATACAAAATGATAACAGTTTCATCTTTGAATTGCATTTATAAACTCTTAATGTTCAATAGTTTTCCTATTTAAAACTACTTGTGTTCAATATGATTGCAAAATTGACATCTCAGGGTTTTAAGTACTCTTTGAACCCTTGCATATGGTGTTTATAAACTCTCGACCAATCAGCAATTGTTTTTTGTAAATGACAATTGTGTTCTTTAATCTATTTAAAACGTAAGATAACATGCAGTTCTATGAATAGCTATGGTGTCATCCAATATCTACTAAATATGTGATTAAGAATCTATATTGAAGCTTCAGATTTGTACTATAAATAATCAATAAACATAACTAAATTATTGCTTTTTAATTATTCTTGAAAAAAACTTTGATTTAATTTTTTTTAAAACATTTCTGTCAATGACAAAATTTCAACCGTATGTTCATATAATTTAAAAATATAATAGCAGGTTTTTTTTTAAACTGATGATTGAAGTAAAACACTTCAAAGTTTCAAGTTGTACAAATAATTTAAATATAGCCTGCATAATTTTTCATTTCACATTGCCAAATATGACACTGTGCATAATTCTTTTTAATAAAAAAAAAATGTAATTATATCCAATTAATATGCACATCAATGTAATTAATGGCACTATGACATGAAGATTATGAAAACTAAGAAACATGAATGCGTTAGAGATACGTTAGCACTTACTCTCGAGAACTTCCTAAACTGTTTCTTTTGCTACTTCTTTTATCACTTCTAGCACGTTTTTTATCATTCTCAATGAAGTCCAAGTCTGATTTGCGTTTTGCAGTGGTAATATCACCATTCATTGTCAGAGGCGAGTAATGCGATGAAAATGGCACTGGTATGGTATTATGTTGTGGGGATACTGGTTTAGGGCATTCGATGAGAACTTTGGAGTCTACGATATCGTCATCTATATCCATATCACTATCGCTAACATTCTCCTCATGTTTAATGTCTGAACACAACTCTTTCTCCTTATATTCTGAACACACTGTACTAGGGGAAGTATTGCATTTGACACTTGGTTTTGCTAAAGACAGGTTAAGATGAACAATGATGCTGGGTTTACCATTACTATTGTAAGTTAAACCTGGAATTGAAGGTTTGGGATTTGAATTTTCTGGAACATTAGGAATAGGTGACAAGGGGGGATTGACAGTGATTTGCTCTATAATATTTTTAATATCATCAAAGCTGTGGTTTTTCTTGTCATTATTCTCCTTATTCTCTTTGCTTTGTCGTCTACTCCCTATTTTTGTTTGGTCTCTCCTGTCTTTGGTCTTCACTTTCTTTTCAGTGAAATTGTTTGGAGTCACTCGATTAACAGACCCACCTGTCCCTCTGTCAAAATCTAACTTTTTCGTCACTTCTGACACAGATTCCACACTTTTCCTCAAGATTTCGGGAATGATTTCTTTCCCAGGAGTCACTGATTCTACATCTACCTCCTCATTTTCACTTTGCGATTCATCAGAAGATAAAACTGGCTCACTCTGTCTTTTTCTCCGCACTCGACTCTTAGAATCAGGTGTGGAGGTCTTGAGTTTTTCACTTGATGAAGTCTGATTGCTGATTCTAGATGGAGGGGACTGATGTACACTAGAAATGCTGAATGGTGATTTCTGTTGAGTATGCTTCTGTTTTGTCTGGAACACGGGTGACCAATCATGTCCTCCTGTATGGTCGTCTATATTAGCCAACAGGTCACTGATCACCTGTTCATTGTCTCTTTCTGAAGTGGTTGTATTTGGTTTATCTGACAATTTGGAATTGTCATTGGAACTTGGAAGCTGGGAAATGGGAGATTCCACATTTGTTTTGATGAAGTTACTTAATGCCCATGTGGAACATGTGGAACTTTTCTGGAACAGAACAAAAATTGACAAAAGATTTAATGAGATGTAACCATGAATTTCTGTTTGTTTTCCAATGAAAAAAAAAATTCAGTAAATACATCACAAACACCATAACTTTAAACAATTCTTCAATGCAAATATTACAAGTCAAATCAACTCGAGAAAAAATGCCACCTTGCCATCTTCTTCATGCATATCTTATACTTTTAATGATAAAGATGTGAAAACTCAAGAACACAATCATGAAACTTCAAGTTTAATTCAACAGATTAGTGAACTTCTGCTTATCTAAAAATTGTCGATACTTAGTTGAAACATGACATTCTTGCTGCTGTGTTGGCTATATACTTGGTTTTATTATGTAACTTTCAGCATGAACCCTGGAGCATATCCTGCCACTTACAGATGTATCAAGCCCCTTGTCTGACGTTGATGAATTCTGTTTGGCAGGAGTTGCTTTTTCTTCTTCTTCGTCATCTTCATCGTCATCATCATCATCGTCTTCATTGTCGTCACTTTTATCCTCCTCCTCTGAAGACTGGCTCTCGCTGTCAGATTCATTACTATCATCTTCATCCTCTGATGAACTACTTGAATCTCCAGAGTTCATCCTGAAAATAGGATTAATAATATTACCTTAATATAAATCAAATATCCTTATCCCTGTTTCTGAATGACTGTTTCTTATTGATCCCTACCTGTCACATCAAATTCTCACACAAACAGGAAGTATAAACACAGTTCAATACCATTGATTGATCTACTCTATCACATATCAGTCTGATAACGCTCAGAGAACTAATACTTCTCTGCAGATATTGATTTCTCTAACAATGTGTCTGCACAGTTACAATTTACATGTACTTAAGATGGGTTTAGAGATCTGATATGACCTAAATAAGGTGGAATATATAATTACTAATTAAAAAACACCCCATACATACATAAACACATTCATGATATATGTGTTATGATTGTCATCATGTCTGTTTCAATATTTTGGTTTCTTCTAACAACAAAAATATCAAAACCTGTAAGTTAGATAACACTGTCTAGCATTATCCACCTACAACTTCCATGGATAAGGTGTTAACTTCCAAAGTAAGAAAATTAATTATGCAGTCATTTTAACATTTGATGAGAATGCAGAAGTGATTACCCATTTACCTGTGGGCTACATTTCTCTTTCCAATTGTGTGATTTTCTGAGAGGCTTTAGCCATAATGAATCAATTACTGATGATTTACCAATCCTGCTACAATTATTTTTTTGCAGCAGGCCAGTGTCTGAATCTGGCAATGAAGGTAATCAATAGCAAGTGGAAATACAAATATACCCTCCGTTTACAAGATTATTTACAAGAAACTTAAGATAACGGGATATCTATTCAGTTTTACTGCCATAAAACATTGCAATCCGGAGTCTGCATTCATTAGTATAGAAACCATGTTGTTTTTCTGTGTCTGCTCCGATCAACAAAGTACTTTCTTTACAAGGTTATGCTAGATTAGCTCAGTGACTAAATATATCACATGCATTAAATCCCTTTTCACCAAGATATAATTGCTTGCAATTGCCTGCCATTCTAAAGACAATAAATGAATGCTACCAGTGAGGAATCCACTGTACTAGGTTGCACAAGATAAAACACATAAAGAGAAAGAAAATGAGATAACATTTAGCACCCAAACAAGATCTAGTGACCTAAGAATGAAAACATTACCTGTTGAGAGTTTCTACATTAAAGAAAGCCTCAGTCTGGGTCCACCTGAATTGGGCTGTCGAATCACTAGGTCTGATCTAAACTTAACTCAAAATCTTCTACACTGTAATGGGAGTTGTTTTCTACAGGGTCATAACATCAATCAATTTAGAATAAACTGCAATGCACTGAAGCAAGCTTGCCAACCATGAAACAACTGTTATGCCGAGAGACTGAACAATCAATAGATTTTTTTTATAGCTGTAGATATTATTTCTCATTTGCTTTTGTTATTCTGATCTAATAACCCAGTAGCTGTTCAATTTTTGGCAAAATAATTGCTTCATTCACTTATTCAATAAATATGCATTAAATATAAATACTGGGATTGATTTTAATTTGGAATGTGAATTACCCAAAGTGGTAATAAGAATCAAAAGAATTGCTTGGTTGATCAAGCATTATATAAACTCTATACATCTTCATTCAAAATAAAAATTTAAGAGAGTGATAACCCTTAAAAGTGCATTAAAAAAGCTGGCCTTGAATGACATAAAGCAATAAACATTTACCTATTTAATTCAAAATTGATCATTAAAAAAAATTTAAGTTACCTATATGCACATGAAATCAAGATCAATTAATTCCTGTATTAATCATATAAAACTTTTTTTTCACATGACCATTAACTTTCTGTATTAAACATTTAAAATGAAAAAATCCTGTAAAAAAATATATATCTGTAGTTATCATAAGACGTGCAAGATAATCATTTGATGTCTTGAATACAGCAACTACACCCAATACACCAAAGCTTGAATTACAGACAATTTGCTAGGATTGAAAGTCATTTTAAATGGACCATCAAACTGGCTGCCATTAAACTTAGATAACACCCTCATCCTTATCTCTGACCTGTAAGAACTTCAATAAGTGTTCTAAAATAAATCTTATCTCATTACTAAAACTGCAAGTCATGTTTTAACATTTTTTTGTATGTTTGGATTAGGGAAAAACACTGATTTGATTCCTTTGTTCTGAAGATGAAATTCTATTAATAACAATTTCATGCCCAAGACGAGTAGATGGCAGGGACTAGTTGTTCTGTTACAGACAGTACAGGGTTTGCTGTACCAACGCACTACCACAGATCTGTCAGAACAATTACTCAATAAACACGTCGTACAGAAAACAGAGATCTTCAAAAATTATCCTTAGCTTACACACTGCACATAGTGCAAGTTTACAACACCTGTGAAAACAGTAAACTGACTCACACTAGTTAACACTGAAGAAACCTTCTAAAAGTTTCCAGTTATCTCATTAAACTGTTGTTTAACAACATACAATTAGGTAATGATATTTACCTCTGTTCCTTTGTTGGGGCGTTCGTGCCTGGCCCGCTGACTGACACTGGGGGTGGTTTAGAATCAGTTGTATTCAGAGCTCTCTGCAAAGAAACAAAAAGTCGTCCTGTTGATTTCAAATCTAACAATAAAAATTACATTGTCAAAAGTGAATGCCAATCCATAGTAGAATCCAGACCCACTGCGCGTAGATCTAACAGATCACTCCATTAAGAGGTGATGTCGGTCAATCACAAAATATCAAATTTATGTTTATCTGACATTCCATTGGTAATATCTATGATAATGTTTTGCTATATATCATGTTCAAGTCCATTTACAAACAGGAGTTCTTTTAAAAAACTTCTCAGGTAAAGGTACTTTGACAGAACATTTTTCCGAGTGTAAGGAAAATCAATACCTAATTGTTTACTTGATCACATATTTTTATCGCTAACTTTCCAATCACTGGAGATGAGAGGCTCCATTAATATAAACACAAAATGCAAAACATGCACCATGCTGCATGTATTTAAATGCTTATTTCATACGAAAAATAAACCTAATACCTACAGGAAAATTAAATCCCCAAATTTTAATCTTGAACATCTTATTATACATTTTCCTTCTAATAATGCTTTTACAAAATGCAAAATTTAATCAAAGTGAGCATGTTACAAAAGTGATGAATTCTTGGAACGTTTAGTTAGTAAACCCAGTGCTCACATTTCATTTTCTTTTGATCCTTAACATTTCAATGGCTTGTTTTTGTAAAAAAAAAATCTTTTATTTAAAAAAAAAAGGCATAGACTGTAGAAAAAACCAACAACTTAAATATACATGTATCTAAAATATCTCAACTTCATGTATTTTAATTGGTTGATTAAAATCTTAAGACCACCCCACCCTTCTTTTTGCAAATATATTTCATTTTCCTCCCAAAATTGAGTCAAAGCTGCATTTATCTTTTAACAAACTTCGAAGACTACAACTTCCTTTACATACACTTATTACAAAGAGGAAATCAATTTCTGTTTACAAAAATAATTACTTCTTCAGCTGCATACATCAAAATATGTAATAAATTAAATTAGTGTGTTCTCAGTGATACAGTAGAGTACACTGGTGTTTGTTTTCTCTCTGATTATGGCCACCTGGAGATACAGATCAGGCAATCAGTTCAGACTCCACCTGCCAGTCTTTTATGATGGCTTAAAGGGGGCCATGCTATTTCATGTACACCATCTTGTTGTCAGTTAGCAATATCTGTGTTGAATATAAACAATATATCTATACACATCCACAATCCTCATAATCCTGCAGAACTGGCATCTATTTATGCTCATGAAGAGAAACCAACATGCACAAATGTTTTGCTTTCCTGAGCTAAGTATACCCTAATGTTCTAGTATTAAGTGCTACTGTTTTACCAACCGGAAGATGCTGGATTTAATATTGCACTATTAATCCATGAAGCGTGCTGTTAAACATCTAATTATTTTACTTCCTCAGTGATTTGTTGAAGCTGTTTAAGAAACAAACATGATCAACATTGCAAAACTCAGGCTTATCCAATGAATCCCTACATAAACATGTAAATCTTGCTGTTATGAGCTAGGTTTTAAATGAAGATACTGTTAACGTACTTATTTTAGCTGTATTCATATTTTAGTGGCCTTTACACATAGAAGCTCTGTTGCTTCCAATACAAGTATGCTATGCAGTTGAAGATTGCACTAAATTCTGATTCTGCTAGTTCATGTATGTTTCCAGTGCTATGCTAGAATACTGCTAGTGTTTGGGATACATTAGTGATAGAATGCCAACCTTAACTAGTACTAGTAGGTAAAAATGGACATACTAACCTACTAACTAATTTACCATCCAAAGCCACAATTAGATGTGTATCAAAGTATCACAGAAGATTGATTATCTATGGGGTATCTATGAACATAGACTTTCCTAACTGTGGTTAATAATGGATTATAAAATACAGTAAAACTTATTTAGTATGAACATGGATATTGCGAATTCACCGATATAGCTAAGTTATCTGGGATCCCCAGCTATATACATTTAATGAAATCCTTATATGGATATAATGAATTACGAAAATAGTGAAGTAATTTCACTGGTCCCAATGACTTCATTCTAACCAAGATTTACTGTAATAAGTTCCAGCAAACTATAACAAGTATCAGCTTGGTTATCTATGAATATAACTAATTCATATTTGGTTCGATATCAATGAGAGATTAGTATACCAGATAGTTAAAACTGGATATCATTGTACATTGTATTGTGTTAGCTAACTGACAATTAGTGATGTAAAAATATAGCCAGAGTTAGCTGACATAAAAGGTAAATTCAGTGCTGGCTATGTACACAGAGAGGTTGTACTCTACCTGTCTAGCATTATCTAGGTTACAATAATTGTACACTACTGTTAGATAAGTATCAGAAACAGCATACTTACCACACTTGAGTCTGCTGCCTGCTCTCTTTCTGAACTTCTGAAATGTTAATAACAAAATCAAACACTCTCAATGTTGCAATTTGAAGCAAAATGCTTACAAGTACACAATAATTCCAGCTATGTTTTGGTATAAGCTATCATCATTTGCTGTACAATCACACTTATATAAGGTGACGTTAAACAGATGGTATAATATTAAAATAGTTTTAATTTCTGCTCTATACATATAAATATATACCTAACTTTTAATGAATGTCTACATACAAAGGACCTCATTTTCTATCAAGATGGACAAAATCTCAATGTTTTTTTACATACCTATGCAAAGACCAATGATCTATCACTTAATGGACATCCACCGTAAACAAAATTTCACATAATGTAGATCGTTAAATATTCAAGACACCTAATTTTAATATCCAAGTCCTTTGTTTATTAGTAAGAAAAAAATTCAATCATTCTGGTTATTGCTGAATATAATCCATGAAGAAATGCAAAATTTAAGAGTAAAGGCAGACATTCTCACATAATTACATGAAAATTAAGTTCTCGCAAATTAATGATTGACAGTATTTGATTTAAAGCATAATTTTTTATGAATCATCAATGTACAAAATGATACTCCAATATATTTCTCACTTTAAAAATAGCTTAAAAATGATTTAAATTGAATCATCATTCTTTTGGGGAAAATGAATTGATATTCATTTTTTTTAAAAATGAGTTTTAAAAAATCTAGCCTAAAGCATGCGGCAATAATTTTATTTTAAGATTTATCTTTTGAAGCTTTTATACCTTTCTTTATGACTTTGACATATTAATTTATAATCTAGCAAACATTTTGAAATATTTCTTTTGAATCAACAGAAGTATCGGGAATAAATTTGTTCCTTACAAGGATTTTTAAATCAACAAAGTAAAACATGCAATCAAGAAAAAGGTTTCTTTACCTGAAATTCAATGGATTTGCACAAGGAGAATTCTTAGATCCATCTGTAATGCCATTTCCTAAAAAAAAAAAAAATAATAGCAATAAATTATCTCGACAGGAAAAAACTAATATCATTACAATGCATAACAATAATTAAATTACATTTTTCTTGCCAAAAACAAAACAAAAAAACATCATTTTTCCATTCAAATCTATTTAAATTTTCAATTCAATCTTTGGTATGAACTACTTTGGTAAGATGTTGGATCACTCTAGATCAATCTAGAGTCTGTCGATTCATATTTTAACAAAAAAGTTTATGTAAATGAGGAAGTAATCTCATTAACTAACTATTCCTCTGCATTCACGGATACTGTGATTAGGGTATTTAATTTTCAAAGATCAAACGTTTCCTTCAGATGGAATGGTTACCATCTTACAAGACCGGAAATGTTACATCCATCAATAAATAATTCACCTTAGATTTTGAACAGAGACTATTGATTTTCTGTGACATAAAATACATCACCTGATGGCATGTTTTCCAGAGATGATTGCCATTTTACTTGGTAAAAATCAATGCTTTTACATGTAGGTTAAAACCCATTTTAGATAGCAGTTTTCTCAGACAATTCAAACAATGACATAATTTTCTTATTCATTGTCATTATCTGTTTCATTTGACCTCATGACCTTGGAGTGTGATCTACTTTTGCAAACATTTACCAAACTTTAACTTTGGCTATAACTTTTGAACAGCTAGTGCTAGGGTCTCATACTCATTAGGACATGACCTTTCCAGGAAGGTGTATATTTTTGACCTTTTGACCTGAAAATCAGACCTATTTTTAAATAAAATTTAAACATTAAAGATAAGTTTTGAACATTTTGTACTAGGGCTTTCACATTTCACAGGTATATTCCTTTTGACAAGTTCATCCCTTGGATACCAACAAATTGACCTTTTGACCTTGACCTTGGAGCCTGAACTATTTTGCTACGGCACTAACATTTCACATTAGTATTTCTTATGATTAGGCCTTCCCTTAGGTCCCCTTTAATTTGACTCTTTAACATTTCCTTGGGTATGATTTTTTTTTACCTTGAGTTTGACCCAAATTAAAAAGGTTTAACCCTCAGCATAACTTTTGTGCTTGCCTCTGTATTTTACGGGTATATTCACTAAGACAAGTCCATTTTTTGGGGTAACAACACTTTTTTCATATCTTGACCTTGGAGTTTGATACATTTGAGAAACTTTCAAAATTTGCCAAATGCTGCCATACAGGGGCATCAGTGTTTCATAAACACATCTATTTTTTTTGTGAAATTGATTTTTTAAGGAAATATTGAAAATTTGAATTTTAACATCTTCAGGTTATGGATTATTATACATTTGTATTGATCCATCTTCATATTTTATCAAATAATTTAAACAAACTTACTTTGGATTTTGAATTCAGCTGTTTTGCTTGCACTCTGTAAAATAAAAAGAATTTCAATATGTCCATGAATTACAACATCAATTCTAATTCATAATTCTATTTTTATATAAATGAATTATATTCTTTAAATATTTCTACAAAACTCAATCTTCATCTCAACCTCCTGCATAAACAGTAGAGTACCAGGTCTCAATCTAATATCTCTAGTATAAATCCAAAACATTCCAAAATACAAAACTGACTTTTACTTTTAGTCAATAAAAGCTATATCCTGTTGATTAATCCTTGTAACTGATAATAGCTGCATAGATCCCTGTAGCATATTAACCTTGTGCTGAATAAGTATGTACATGAACTCAATGACATCTGGTCAACAAAATATATTATATAACAAAGTACCCGCTTGAATAAAAATGTCTAAATCATAAAACTTTCATTTTCAATTCTTTTCTTTTTTCATCAGGTTATTTCAAAACCTGTTTAACAGAAATATGTAAATTTAATATCTCTTAATCTCTTCAAACCATTACACTTATTGAATAACCTATGGATATTTAAGAAAAAGCATTTCATAAGGAATACCTTAGTAAAAATGAATACTTTAATACAACTGTATATAAACATGATTTTATTCAATTTTTTTTTTCCTGAGAGGAAAAAATGTCCATAATGTAAGGTGAGGAGAATATAAAATGTCCATAATCTAAGGTGAGGAGAATACACAATACACAAGTGTTGATTATGCATACATCATTACCATAAATTTCTCTAAAAAATTTTGTCAACGCACATATTATATAAAATATTCTTAAAACTAAATTTTGGCATTTTCATGTGCTTATTTTCTTTGAAAAAATATCACAATGAAATTAATAGAAACGGCAACATCATATTAGCATCAGTGGATAAAAGAGACAATGTTCCTGCTATCAGACTCAACTTTATTTAAACATAAAATAAGATTTTTCTGCTTCTATATAGTTTTTCCCTACTACACAGATACTGTGAAGTTATCAGGTTGATGACCTTTGCAGAACTGTACAAAGAAGTCAATTTTAAAACCTTTTAACATAATTCCACACAACCCCTCTTTGTCCTTTGCAATAACCATGGCCATCTGTGACCCCTAACAATTCTCCTCTCTTATACTACTTATTCTTTACTATCTGATGATCAATAACAAATATTATCAACCTTTTTTTTACTTTGTAACACCTTGGTACTCTACATGAAATTTTCATCTCCTTATTTCATTTATATGTTTTGTTTTTAATGACCTACTACCTAGGCATTTGGTTTATTTTACCACTCAAACCAATACCATGATAATATAACATGATATAACATTTTTGATGAAGTTTTCCCGTTATATCACAAATATAATATTTTTATCCATATGCCCTGAAAAACTGCCGAATAACGCCGGATATAGTTATATTCCACCTGAAACAGTTATGTTGCCCTCGCGAACACAGTTATGTTCCCTCACGTGCAATCATTCTCCATATTAAATACGTCGGGTTCGAAATTCACAGATGCAGTTGCTAAGCAAGCGTAAACAGTTCCGCGAAAATTAAAAAGTCGAGACAACGTCGGCGATTTGTTTATTTGAATTCAAAGGAATTAGATAATTTAATTGAGAATTTTTTTTTAAATTACAACAAAGGTTAACAACACATGTATCAGCATACTGAAAACATTCTGCCATGAAACAGGACGGGATATTTCTGAATTATACTCAGCGTACTTGTATACATGGTGTTCAATAAATATGTTCGATGATCGATTTGGGTTCAATGCTTAAAAATGTTATATACCATATATTACATGGCTAAATTCTTGGGCAGAAATACCAGAATATTTGCCCCTTGATGACAGGAAAGCCCTGGAGTGTTATGTCGCTCTCTGCCTTCAGCATAGGGCGACATAACACTCCAGGGCTTTTCTGTCACCTTGGGGCAAATATTCTGGTATGCTGCCCTTGAAGCCATGTAATATATGTATAATACCCAGGGTACTATTCTACAAGTGGTACCTTGCTGCTGGGAGAACTAGTAGGAAATGGGAACTTCTCTTCCTTGCGCGGAGTTTGAATGGCAGTGTGTGGCTGATGCATTTGGGTCATCTCCTGCAAATCAATGTAATAATTTATTATAGGGATTTTACTGTTTCCCAAACAACGATTCCCATACCTTTTTTTTTTTTAATTTAAAATCATGAAAAGTTATAAAGAAACAAAATATGTTAATGTTAATCAACAACACAAAGTGCAGTCTTATTTTGTTATTGCCCTTTAATTAAAGCCTGTTTTTCCATTTTATTATCTATTCCTCATGAAGATCATGACTTAAGATTTATTCCTCTATTGACTCACATAAAGTTTTGCTTTTAAGCTATATTTTAATTCAAAGTCTTATTTACAGTATTACTTTTGGATTAAAGCATACATTTCCATTTTATTGTCTATTCCTCATAAAGATCATGATTTAAGATTTATCCCTATGTTACTCAAATAAAATTTTCTTTTAAGCTATATATCAAAAAAAAATCCATAAGCAAAAATCTCTGGTAAGACTATAGCTCAGCTGATTTGTACAATTGACAAAATTTTAAACAATAGAAACATCAACAAATACAGCTAGATATAGTAATAGTCTGTGGTTAGGGCCCTTTGTGTGTCAAGTTTCATTGTACTTTGGCTTATACTATTATAAGAAGAGTGGCATTTTGAAATAATTTTATAGAATTTTCTATATATTTATAATTTCCATTGCAACCCCATTTATTAAACAAATCAATAAGATATTTATGTTTTTATGCTATTATAAGTTTCTAAATGTGCAGTCTACTTGTGTACATTTTCTTTTTGAAATCAGACTAGAAGCATAACTTTTTAAAGAAAAAAAGAATTCCCTTGAAATTTCTATTTTTAGTTACTATGACAACACCCTTCATGTAAATAAAAAAAAGACTTAGAGAAGTATGTCAAAGTATGGTCTAATTAAAAAATTACCAAATTAAATGGGATAAGAATCAGAATTTAAAATTGTTTATTGACAAACAAACTGATAGACATGGAAAGACAACAAACACATTACTATCACATAGGCTCTTATAGTCTTTGACCAGTAGAGCTTATATAAATACATGAAGTTCCAGCATTGTTTGCAGGCAAACTTTGACAGAAACTTCACAATAGGTTCCCTGAGAGTAAACTTTCTTATCAAAGGCTTGATGACCCTTAGGTCACTTTAGTTTTTTGAGACAATAAAAATCATCATGATAAATAAAAGATTCTAGAAATCTTTCTCTTTTTTGTCGATTTTGATATCATTCTCAACAGAGGACTTCTCATAAAAGGTTTTACCTTTAAAATATCTTCAACACTGTCCACCTCCTGAAAATAACAAGAAGTATGCATGCTTAAGATGTCAATCTGCAACATCCTTGTCAAACCAAAGTAATCAAAATCTTGATAAGCTAAGTTCAAACAATGAGATAATCTGAGATTATCTTCTCTGTAATTTTTGTTAAGATTAAATAATGTCTATAATAACACTGTCTGAATTTTCTGAAATCAAAGTGAAGAAAAAAAATGTAAATCTTTAATCAGTTCCAACAATCATTCAAGGTGAATGATTTCAAAGTTTAGAAAATAATTATTTTGTTCAAAATTGTGACTCCAGCACAGATGAAAAAAAAATCTCCTCTTTTAAATTGTCATGCCTTTAAGAAAATTCCAACTGACATTCCAATTATTTCCCATGAAAAGATAATTAAATATCTAACATTTCTCAATTTTTTTTTTTCTCAAATTACCTGTAAATTATTCATAAGAAATTCATAATCTTGATTACAAACTCACGCATTTTCCCAAACTCTGATAGAAAAACTCAGGAAATTATCTCCAGTAAATGAATCTTTGGTTCTATTATCAGAATATGGTTTCTATTTTTGGATTAAGTTCTTAGAAATATATTTATTATTTTTTTATTCCAGTGTATTTTTATAACTTTTAATTACCTTGTTGATCCTCAGTGGTGGAAGATTATGATGTTTACTTGGCTTTAGAGGAGCAGGAATGCCATTCACAGAGTGGTATTTGTTCTTATTACTTCCCTCCCCTTTCTCCTCACCGCCCTTCCCATTAACTGGGCCGTTCTTTGTGGGGGTGGTCTGTTCCTTTTTTAATGGGCTGGGGGACCGGTGTTCCTTTTTTATGGGATGATGGGGTTTGGGCTGATCTGCTTTCAGGCCATTGGAGGATGAGGAGGGTGGGTGTGCTTTTTTGTCTGATGAGGAGCCAGGATCACGCGATGAAGCTCCACGCTGTTTGTCAAGATAACTCTGATATGTATATGACTTTGCAGGAGCATTTTTAGCTGTATTTTTATCATCCAGTGATCTTTTGGCTCCCTCTGTCTCTTTTGAATGATTAGGTCTAGAGTCTGGTTTCCTATCTGGGAATGACATCCTCTTTTTATCAGGAAGAGGTGTGGCGGGCTGCTGGGTAATGCCTATAGCATCTCGGTAATTCTCCATGTTGCATTTTCCTAATGTCGCCTGAATTCTCTGGGCTATTGGATCAATATTTTTCTACAAATAAAAGTTCAGAGTTAAAACATCATTGCTATTCCCTTCCTTTTAATAAATGCATGGCTTCATTGGCTGCATAAGTAGATTTCTTATTATTTTCATGTTTTATAAATTTTCAAATTCTTGTCCAAGTGTTACACCTACAGATGAATGAATGTACAAGTATATGTGGGTATAATAGTGTTTACCATGTAATTAACTACTTACATACACCGATATAAATAGAAATACACAAGCTGCCATGTCACACACTCATAACAGCTTCACCACACTTACATCATCTAGGTATCCTTTTTACGTTAAAAGTCAGGAAATGATTGCCAAGAATATAGTTTTATTGAAATTTTATAGATTACTCTCCTTTAAACATATGCTTAATATAATGAGATTACAGTCTATTTCTAAACAACTTTTAAGCATTAATTTTTGTCATTAATTATTATTATTAATTTTAATGATTAACAAAATTAATTCCAAAGTCAATATAAAATTTGTTTTTAATTAAGAGAATTGATTTTAAACGCGAAATCTGACAAAAAGACTGAAATATTTTATAGATTTAATCTCTGCTTTATTTTCCTCTTGCAAGTTAATAGGTCAATCATATAGATTATCAACTACCATTCTATAAATAATGCAGCTCATCTTTATCAATGACCAAAATAGACTGTAGCACCAACAATTTTCATAAAAATAGACACTTTTAATGCATTTTATTTGTCGGGTAGAATGATATCGTGTGTTATATTTGGTGGGTAAATGGTACAATGTGTTATATTTGGTGGGTTTATGGCACTTAACTTCTTTTAAAAGGGAAGAGGAAGGTACTAACAACACTTAATACCTGACTGAATAACCCACACATCCTTAAAACTTACTCTATACTATTGTGTCATTAAAATTGGAAAATTTCCATGAGAATATCTCAGGTGTAAGGAAGAGATGACTTAAATAATCTATTACAAAACTGGCAATCAATCAAACACTGACAATACAGGTGCTACACTGGCCTCACTCACAAGTTTCTTAACACAGCTTAAAAGGTAAACAATCTAGGAATACTTTATATACATTGGCTGAAACGCTTTCTCGCTACTGTGATTAAGGATAACAAATTAACTTTTTTAAATAGCCTGTGTGATGCTATGTTCCAGATCAGTCAAGGAATATGGGGAGGATCAATTATTCATTATTTTGTCTGCCACATCAAACATCACATGAATTTTATTTGACCATGGACAAACACACATTTGTATTATAAACAACTTGTATATTATACATTTGTATATTATATTTAATATATGAGAATAGCTCAACTTGCACATCTTGATTAAGACTTTGATTTCTTCAAGAATTTCTTTACCCTGTTTAAGTTCTACTTACAATCATAGGCACTCCCCATATAATTCTGTAAACGATGAAAGATAAGTATATATAGGTCTACTCGTCTATACTATAGAATCAGTTGATTTTATGGTATAGAGGGGTAGACATATATATAAATACGGGTACTTAATTTCGCCATTTACAGAATTACACGGGGAGCGCCTATGCTTGCAATAAAATGTTTCAGGGAAATCTTATTACACATGATGTGGTACCTTTTTGACTGGTTCGGAGAAGAGACAAGTGTTCGTGCTGATTTCATTCTTCCTCTGTCCTTCCATAAATTTGCGGGCTTGATTCTCCCTCTCTCTGCGAGCCTGCTCTTTTTTCCTCTCCATACTACAAGTAAATAAACATTCTAATGAATCGCCATACATTAACTTAGCCTCTGTCTGTTAAGTGTATTAACTTTATTTATTTCAAAATGATAACACTGCTGAGTTGGTTACCAATCAATACTACTACTGGATAAACTCCACATCTGCCAAATGCTGAAGCTTTGCAGAGAAAATGCATTTTCTACTCAATTTCTCACAAACCATCAATCATCAAAATATACAGTGTACATGATATTAAAGATAATGTCTTCTTGCATACGAAGATATAAAAGTAAGTAAAACTATATTCATAATATTATGGCTTGAAGTCATTCCCCTTTCCATATTTTGTTATTAATGACAACAAAATTAATACTGTCTTCACAGATATAATCTACTAAATGAACAGTAAGAGGATCTTCTGGGACTCCATCATTAGTACTTATAAACTATTTCTGCATTCTAAAGAGATCAAGTTAGCTTACAGGGGCTAAAGTGTTAAAACCATAAACATGCTAAAACAAATATGCTCCCAATAAGAGCCAAGGGCACTTAAAAATAATGAAAGAGTCCTTGTTAGATTTACTGATTATGTTACATAAGTAACTGATGGTAAGTGATTTAAAAAAGATATCAATAGCAACACACTGAAGATGTTCAGGTTTTTCTTTTCTGACAAACTTGTGGAAAATCAAATTAATTGAGCTTTTCTCTTACTAATTACAGCTCAGGTTAAATAATCAAACTGAATTGCAAACAATGCTCTTCAAATGATGCAGGGGCATTCAGTTAGGGCTGACCAGACTATAGATGAATCACATTCAAATGGAGAGTTTATCAATAAAATCATTTAAACCTTAATTTGTGTCCTATCTTACAATTTTATTGGTTATCTAAAAACCCATTAACTACTGTTTAAATCATAGTATAAATGTATAATTCCAATCTTCATTTTATTTATTGATTTCCTGTGTTTTGATTGGACGAGAACACGTTCCAGAAAATTTTTACACATCGATAAATTCTTTCAATCAGAACTATTTTCTTGACGACACTACTAGGTTATCGTATAAACAATGAAAGCAGTTATTTCTGGGTCTGTTCTGGCTAAATAATGAATACAAGAAACTTGAAATTTAATTAGGGCTTAAACAAAACTGGCAACATACTAGACTGCCTAACTGATGGACGCCGTGAAAATGTTTATGTCACTGTCCGATCACGAGTGTGAATTTTAAAAATCGCTGTCTCAACGTTCATACGTAGAAAATAAGCTCAGTCTGTATCGTTTTGACAGGGAAAAGAAACGTACCTCAAACTCTTGCCCTATTAGCATCAAATTCATATTTACTTTCTATATCGTTCCTCAATCTTTGAATAAACAAGTGCAAATTGAAGGCGTCGTCGGTCTGCAACTTTCGTTATGAGAGTTGTTGTTTATGTCAACATGGCCATGGTCAAAGACGAACTATTCTGAAGTAAACTCGTAATTACGATATTTGTTGACTTAAACAACATTCGATTAGTTGTTATAAGTTTATTTATCGATTGTTTTGACAATTTAAGCTGAACTCTATCGAAATTCATCTCGATTACGTTCCTTTAGGTAAAATGTATTCCTACGCCGTCCAGAAATAACGGATTGTATGGAGGCCTCAAAAAGAAATAATTTAAATATTTTTAAAAATTCGATATTGGAATTATAAGAATTAAACGTACTTTTTGAAAAATTTATCGATGTGTAAACTCTTGACATTTTACTCACAAACTTAACATAAAAGTGCTTCGCACTTTTATTTAGTTTGTGAGTAAAATTTCAAAAAGAACGTTTAATCCTATAATATATATATTTTAAAAATCATTTTGTTATTGAGTGCTTCTCGTGTTCTTGTATCAGAGCTAGATGTGTTAATGGTAACAGAGATTTGTTTGAAACCATTTGATAGGTATTAATTAAGGTTAATTTTGGACACACAATTCTGTGGAATAATTACTGAAAACAATGACATTATTGGAAAGTTACTTCTATTATAAACAATAGGATAGGAAAAAGGGAGGAGGGGAGGAGAAGGGAGGTGTGTTTGTGTGTGTGGGGTGGGGCTGTGGCATTTCTCCTGTAAGTGAAAAATCACCAGGAAACAGACTCATGGGGCAAATTCAGAAAAAAATGTTATTTCCATGTTGAATGTAGCAATGAATATTCTAATGTCTTCTAATGACACATACACTAGTCATGATGATTTATGAATAATGCTGTTCAGTAAATGCAAACAGATAATATATATGTGAGATATCCCTGCACTACTAAACATTATCTAGCTGTCTTTACACTAGACAATTGCCATCATGCTCCATATATTCAAAGTACTAACATCCTCTTTTTTTTCTTCTCTGCAATAATTATATGATTAATGTCAAACAAACATAGTTTTACTGACCCAGATGACAGTATATTATTCTTTTCACAACTGTCCTTGGAAAATAAGGTAAGATCAGTAGAAGTTCAAGATCTTACCAATCTACACAGAAATATCAAGGCAAAACTCGGAAAGCAATACAGTTACATAAAATACACTTCAAAAGACTAGGAAAAATGGTGGACTTTCATCCTTTAGCAATATGTTTATACTGCACCAATTACAAATTCATCATTATGCTTTTGACAGATTTTTAATTTGTTTGGCAGCATATTTAAAAAACACTAATTCCCACATATTTCCACCTAGCTTTATATATGAAAAGGATTTTTCTATGTATACTGCATACATGTCAAGTTATAACTGATTAATAATATGTTTCATGCTTTGTCATGCAGTTATAATAGTGATGAAAATTGAAGTCTGCATAAAGCTCTTGCTAATACAATTTAAAGTTAAAAAAACCCAAACTTTTCATTATTCATTCAGTTGAAATACTAGTTTTTGTCTTTTTTGCAGTCAACACCACTTTATTTTATTCTAATACATTTTAACTTAATGTAAAACATGCTAATCAAAAATTATACATTACTGAAATTATCATTGGTCAGAACAAATATTTTGATTAAGAAATTTGTGAGCAAATGCTGCTATGTATACTCCTGCTCTGAGACTGATGTGAATTTGGGATGAACAGTATGGAAAGGATGAACAGGAAGTTGACATTGGATTCATACAAAAATAGATCCCCACATGGCATGCCAAAACAAAAAGTATGTGTGCTAACATTTAATGCATCTACTAAGAGAAGTTGCTGAGAAATTGTGACAAAAATCTGTTACAGCAGACAGACACACAAGAATAAAACGTATAAAAAATATACCCTGGCCCTCTATTTCATGGCAGGAGTATTATAATTTTTTTTCCCTAAACGTACAGTTCTATTTCAATGAAAAGTAAATCTTCGAACAGAGAGTGATTATTTTCATTTCAGATATGACCTTGATCCAAGCCATTTTGAAACACATTATTTACACAATTGAACTCCCATCATTTCACCAATAAACTCAGACTAATATGTGGATAGGCTATTGGCTTGTGGTATGCCTGCATTTGGGCATTAAATGTCTGAAATTTATGACCATACAGTGTAGAGTTTACTTGAGTGTAAAGCCACCAAGTCTAATCAACAGTATGATCTGTTTTAGCTGTAGAACTGTAGTGTTATGATTTTTTGTTTTAGTCTTTAACAATAAAAGATAAAAGACTAAAATTAATATAAAACCATAATGTTGGTATATGACTAAAATATATAACCATAATGCTAAAAAATCTGCTGTATCTATCAAAAAAATCTACCGGTACAATTTCCTGGGTCAAGCAATTTGTTTCAAATTTCATTTGCTAGTAAACAAAATATGTTACTGCAACTAAAAGGCTTTATTTCATTGCAAATGATGCAAATAATAAATTTCTAGAATATAAAGAAATTGTAAACCTTAATTCTGTGACGTTCAAATTCTACCCTTCTGAAACCATATCCTTATTATTCTATACAAATATTTTTCACTTCAAATTCTATTTTTGCGCAACTTTGAATGAAAATTTAAAATCTACATGGTGAAACCTATTCATTTTATTCATTGAAACATGACACAAGTTGTTATTTTCAAAATTTTTGACAAAAGTTTGTTTGTATCATCTGTCCTTAATTAGAGTAACAAATTCAATGATTTAATATATGTACTATAAAAATTCTGAATAATTTTT
The DNA here is from genome assembly GCF_032062105.1 of Saccostrea cuccullata. Taxonomy (NCBI): domain Eukaryota; kingdom Metazoa; phylum Mollusca; class Bivalvia; order Ostreida; family Ostreidae; genus Saccostrea; species Saccostrea cuccullata. Next base: position 67,301 of record NW_026930542.1, read on the forward strand.
CAAAATCTAAAACAAAATAAGCACCAAACTGTTGAAATCTATGAACTGTTGCAAACTGGGAAAACCCGAGAGAGTTTAGATACAACTCTAAGTAACAGGAGAGAAAATATATGACCCTGTACTGAACAATCTGCTAGATCTTGGCTAATTCATGCAGACTTGGCATTGGTTTCTCACTCCATAGTGTCACAGACAAGTAGAGATAAATGGGAAATAGTGCTACTTTTTCCTTCCCCTTCGTCGACAGATTTTGTTAGTCTACTATGGAATATATAACTTCAGCTTCAGTCTCTTTTTTCTCAAGTATTACATCTGTATTATGGTGTTTTTTTTATAATTTCAAATAAACATGTATGCAGTTCGAATTAGCAGACTTCAGATATGTCTGCTATGCTAAAAAATTACTTCAAATGAAACAAAACTGAAAGAGAATCCAACGTAATGTCTGAAAGTACATAAAATATTCAAAGAAATGTTTGCATATGTTCATGATGTTGGCCATGCTTTACATTGGTATTTTAATTAATCGACAATTAAGTTAAAAGGAATGGTGACTGCTGCTTTTCCCTCACCTGTATTCATTTATCACCAAATATACCTACATTGAATAGATAAACTGACCTAATTTTACAAAAGCATCAAACTACTGAAAAGACCTTGCGTTACTTCTGATTAATGATCCTCAAATGTATTCTACATTGACATTGCACAAAAGTGGGGTAACAAACATTGAGTACATTGAGTACATTATCTCCAACATTAACTGTTTAAATTCCATAATGCAATATTTCAAGGAAGAAAACATAGATGAAAAATATGAGCATTGAATTTATTTTTAAATTACTTTATTTGAAAAGTTACACAAGTGTAATCAATTGTGTGTGTTTGTGTGTCTGTGAGGCTCAAAACAGTACAATTACCAAGCTAGATCACATCATGATTTTTAGCATCACATCAAAACTACTTAGTACATCTGTGTCTTTACCAATGGACTAATTTAGAATCAGTGTAACTCATAAAGATCAATTATGAGTGACATTTGTCCCATATCAGAACCAATATCAGGGTACTAAACAACACCACAAAACCCTGGCAGTTTGTCCCACATCAGGACCACTACAGGACAACACCACAAAACCCTGTATTTGCTCGTTCAACCCATGAAGTGACAATGGTACATAAGTAAGATTTTCAATGTTAAATATTTTAACTGTAACATATCTAAAACAGTAATAAGTAAAAACACTTATAATTTATATGAAAAGGTAGTTTGGAGTTATTAAAATTGTATATCTGACAACACCACAAAACCGTACAATAGGACCATGCTGCTGTGATTTACAGTTTATCCCACATCAGAAACACTAAAGGACAACACCACAAAACCCTGACAGTTTGTCCCACATCAGGACCACTACCTGACAACACCACAAAACCCTGACAGTTTATCCCACATCAGAACCACTACAGGACAACACCACAAAACCCTGACATCCCACATCAGAAACACTATTTGACAACACCACAAAACCCTGACAGTTTGTACAGGACAACACCACAAAACCCTGACAGTTTGTCCCACATCAGAACCACTACAGGACAACACCACAAAACCCTGACAGTTTGTCCCACATCAGAACTACTACAGGACAACAACACAAAAACCTGGCAGTTTGTCCCACATCAGAACCACTATAGGACAACAACACAAAACCCTGACAGTTTGTCCAACATCAGAACCACTACAGAACAACACCACAAAAGTCTGACAGTTTGTCCCACTCAAGACAATGCCACAAAACCCTGACAGTTCCCACATAAGAACCACTACAGGACAACATCACAAAACCCTGACAGTTTGTCCCCACTTCAAGACAATGCCCCATAACCCTAATAGTTTGTCCCACATCAGGACCACTACAGAACAATGCCGCAAAAACTTGACAGTTTGTCCCACATCAGGACAACTACAGGACAACATCATAAAACCCTGACAGTTTGTCCCACTACAAGACAATGCCCCATAACCCTGACAGTTTGTCCCAGGTCAGAACTACTACAGTACAACACCACAAAACCCTGACAGTTTGTCCCACATCAGGACCACTACCTGACAACACCACAAAACCTTGACAGTTTGTCCCACATCAGAACCACTACCTGACAACACCACAAAACCCTGACAGTTTATCCCACATCAGAAACACTACAGGACAACACCACAAAACCCTGACAGTTTATCCCACATCAGGACCACTACCTGACAACACCACAAAACCCTGACAGTTTATCCCACATCAGAACCACTACAGGACAACATCACAAAACCCTGACAGTTTGTCCCACATCAGAACCACTTCAGGGCAAAGCCACAAATCCCTGACAATTCTACAAGCCAACACCACAAAACCCTGACAGTTTGTCCCACATCAGGACCACTACAGGACAACAAAACAACAACAAAAAACCCTGACAGTTTGTCCCACATCAGAACCACTACCTGACAACACCACAAAACCCTGACAGTTTGTCCCACATCAGGACCACTACAGGACAATACCACAAAACCTTGACAGTTTGTCCCACATCAGAACTACTACCTGACAACACCACAAAACCCTGACAGTTTATCCCACATCAGAACCACTACCTGACAACACCACAAAACCCTGACAGTTTGTCCCACATCAGGACCACTACAGGACAACACCACAAAACCCTGACAGTTTATCCCACATCAGAACCACTACCTGACAACACCACAAAACCCTGACAGTTTGTCCCACATCAGGACCACTACAGGACAACACCATAAAACCTTGACAGTTTGTCCCACATCAGAACCACTACAGGATAACACCACAAGTTGTGTGTGTAAGGCTTTCAATTTAGACTTTGTAAACTAAAAGACAGAGTCAAGTGACCTCAACTTAATTAACACTGAAGTATGAATTGATTTAAATATATATGCAATTTAATATGGTTGACAGGTAAAATTGCATTTTTGCAATTATTTGCTGTAAACTAATTTGATTTTGCAAATTTCTCTGTAATGTTATAACTGTTGTTAAAAAATTAAATTATCTTGTTATACATGAATAATAAAAATTGTATGGACACATTGTATAACACCTGAAGTTGCAACAAAAATATTTTACTGAACCATAGTGTTTTGACTGCATGGAATTCTATTGCATAAAGCATTTTAGCTACACATAAATTACATGTATTCCCAGTTAGAGGAACAAAATAGAAAAAACATCACTTTAAACAGCATAAAAATCAAATTTTCATGATACTTTAAGACAAAATTATTCACAAAACTGAATATGGTATTGCTAATAGAAATGTACTTCAAATCAAAGTATTCTTGCACTTATTTCCAGAACAAACTGGTTTGCATATTTAATTTGTAGGATACAATAATAATGCACATATTTTTCATGTTTATGTCTTGTTAAATATCTAATTATACCTAATATTGTTGCAGTTGGTCATGATACAAAAGTGCAAAGAAGTATGCCAAATATGATGGATTGAAATTTTTGGATCCTTGCAAGATTTTTTTACTCATATGAAATACTAGCATATGCCAGAGAAAGGCCTCAAATTTAGACCTTTACTAGACACTTAAGGCTTTGTTGCTGTTAGGGATCTAATCCTGCCAATGCCTACCTTGAAACAAAACCTATATTTTAAGGGTATCATCTGAAAAAACCTGCAATGTCCTCTTTAAAGTGCCAAGCACTTGGCAAAGGAACAGTTGCTACTGCCTGCGTCATGTACATCTTTAGTTATTGACTTTAGGTCTGTCATTCCCAAGGTACAGCCTTTCAGTTTCAATGAATGAGTTAGTGCACTACTGGCCAAGATACCAAGACAATACTTTATTAACTACCAACTCCTACTGAGGCACCTAGTGGCCTAAAGTGTTTTAAACAGATACTTATGTTTTGCAAGCAAATTTCAAGACATTTATTAACTTGTGACAAAATACTTTTTGCTTCAATAACATGTTGCTAACCACTGCCCAAATGTAAGAACCTCCCCAATTCTGAGATAAAGTTATACTTAGAATCCAAACCATGGCTTGAGACAATAACCTTCAATCGATGAAGTCAGAAAGCAAATTGAGGCCTTCTGAAGTTCTTGGAAAGTGATCACAACAATGAACTATGGAATTTATGAAATGTATCGAACCGATCGACATACAAAAATAAGACAGAGGAAGTGGGGCTGGATTGGACACACATTAAGGAAGTCACCATCCAGCATCACACGCCAGGCCCTGACTTGGAACCCACAGCGCAAAAGAAAAAGAGGACGTCCTAGAAACACCTGGAGGCGTGATTCGGAGTCGGAGCTAAAGATGCAGGACATGACCTGGCATGATGCAGCTAGAGCAGCTCAGAATCGTGTTCGTTGGAGGACTGTTGTTGATGGCCTATGTTCCTCACGGAACGACAGGCCTAAATAAGTAAGTAAGTATGTTCCATAATAAAATCAACAAATGCTTGGGGCTATGTTTAGGGAGGGGGTTCAACAATGGTAAAATATCAAATATAGTAGGCAATTTTTTTTTTAACTTTAGGATGGTCTCATTACAACTCTTCCAGAAAAAAATATAATGAGGATTGTATCTTTGAGAATTATAGGGGAGTTTTGATGGGAAAGTTTTCACTGGAGTTTCAGTCATTAGTGTAATATTCAATCTACCTGATAATTCATTAGTCCAGAAGAATGTGTCCGAGGCATGTGTTTGAGCATTAGTAACTGACATCACAGTATCTGTGTCTCTGGGGGTGCACACTTCTTTATCTTGGTCACACTTTTACAGGGGGATGTGTACCGAGAAAAGTGATGCCGAGATCAAACGTTAGCTCATATAAGTTTAATGGCCCTACAGCTGGACAGAGGACCTCATGAGCACATCTTGTTTACTTTTTGTATAGCATCTGCCTTTGTGATTATCTAGAGCAAACTTTTCAACACTTACAAGTTAACTCTGAAATTTTGTGTTACCAAGGCATTTAACTCTAAATTCTCCATTCGTTTTGGAGTTACTTCTTACCTAGTGACTCGACATAAAAGCAGCATTTAATGACTATTTTAAAATATTTGCTGTTACTTATTACACATATCAGTGTTACATGTGCTGAACCACCCAAATTGAAAATTTAAAAAATTGTTTTTTGAATTTCATTGGTAACTAGTTTATATTATTACATAATATATGTACGATATTATGCATGTAAACATTTATAATCAGTTTTGTCTTTAAGCCAGTAAAGTGAAAAGTCGGGTCGGATAGTTCACTTTCTTTGGGATCTGATTTGTTGTCTAGCATATCTGAACAAGGCCATGCAGAGATGTCAAACAGTTCGACGCTCCTTATATGGATGTAGTGCTTTTAGGGATATATTTGTTTATAAACGTACCTGTTCCTTGCGTCCATTGTGATTTCAATAAATTTTATGACTGTTTCCAATATACAGACTTAGGAATATTGAGATAATGTTTGTGACTTCATGTCATTCCACGAAGAAGTGGTCCCAATATGTCTATTTCGTCTACATTATGACACAAGTTCCATGTACGTTTCACAACACAATATCTGTTTAAACTCGATGTTTTGTACAAACAAGTTTTGGTATGAACATTGGAAGTTCCATCAGTCATTCGTAGACGGAGATATGAAAATTTTCACAAAGATAAATATAAATTTCTGGAGTATTCAGCAGTTTTCCTCCATTATTACCCTATTTACAGATGTTCGGAAATAAGGCAAATTCTTCCGCGACGTCAACATAAATATAAAAAGTTTCCTAGAAAATATTTGAGCAGTATTAGTTGTATATGTTGTTTTTCGAAAAATTGTTGATATGTTACTGAACATGAGCAAGTCAACGTTATTATTACTCGGATAATTTTTATAAATTAAAGTACATATCATTTTTATTACATCGGAGTGAGGTCAAAAGGAGTAAAAAGGCTTTCGTACTTCCTCGGATCTGTCCGTCATGCATACGATCTACAAATATACACCGGAAAGCTGCGAGTGTGTACGATTTATAAGTTCCACTAAGGTTTGACAATAAAAACATTAAATTCAAAATATGTTGGATTCAGTAAATATTAGAAAACATAAATATTTTATCATATGCCCATGTACATGTGTGTGTGTTAATTTGTGTGTATGTAACTTTTCTTTCAGAACTTTCTGTCTTTATCTATTCTAGGCCTATCGTAAAAAAAACTTTTAAGCCTTGGAAAATGAAATTATCTTATCTATAAATCCAGAAAAAGCCACGAAAGCCAAGGACTTCATTTCGAGTCCTTTAATATAAGAACTAGTTTTGCGGCTGTCTTAATATCTTAGACATTTTTTTTTTTGAAAAGATGAGTTTGACTACCAATATTCCCTCTACCTGATCCTTATAAAGGGCTCACGAAGGGTGTCGCCGGTCAATATGAGATGCTTAATCCCTCTTCACACCTGATCCCACTTATGGAATACAGTCCATGGCCAGGGGTCCGATTGATAATTAATAATTTGTCATTTAGAAACCCTCATAACACATAATCATAACAGTTAAGGATTTTTTAACATCGATCAATGTTCATAATATTTTCATCTTTTTCAGCCTAAACTATAAAATCTGTATTACTTGTATTTTCCATATTTCCCTCAAGACGTATCTATACGAGTGACTTTTTGAATGGGACGTGTAACAACATAAAATCAATAAATCATTATATATCTATTTTGCTCCGCATAGGGATAGGATAAATTTGGGAAAATGTCAGTTACCATTGTCTAAACCTGAAAATTCTATTTCGTGTGAGGGTGTGTGTGTGTGTTGTGTGTGTGTGTGTGGGGGGGGGGGGGTGTTAGGTTCGAACTTTTTCAGTACCAAATTTTTTTCCCCAAATACTACCACTGCACCTTCTTTGAATACGTGCCAGCTGAAAGTGGGTGGGTGGGGGTGGGGGGCAACCTCCGCCCTGATCTTCAATGCCTGTATTATGTCTATCTTTGCAAAAAAAAAAAGCCCCCCCCCCCCCCCGCCGTTCCGACGCCACGGCATGTGCAACATTTACAATGTTCTCATTTTTTTTTTTATGTAAGATGATTTCTGTAAGATTTTCATTTACTTAGTATTTAAAAGATTGTAAGATGAAACATGTTCACGATGGAATAAGCTATTTACAGCAGATGCTAAAAGGTGCAAATTAGAAATATTTTGTCATTACATTTATCATATTACTTTCAGACCGCCGACCAACCCCTGAGTAAATCAATATCATTATATGAATTCATAGAAAAGAAATAAACCAATAATTTTGCAGAAATATACATGTAGAATCTACTTTTATATCTATTACATAGGCGTCGGAACCGGGGGGGCACTTTTTTTGCAAATATATTACATAATATAGCCAATGAAAATATTGGGTTTTACCTTTTTTGTTGGTTTAGCCCCCTCCCCCTACTTTCAATTTGCTTCCGACGCCTATGTATTAAAACTTAGCTAAGTGAATTATATACAAATGTCAAGTCCTTTTTCGTTTGTACCTTCCTGCAGAAAATTTTATATTATTTTGACTATATACCAACATGGTGATGTCAATAAATTGAATTATATATGTCTAGTGGGTCTTTGCCTTTTTGCCAATAAATATTTGTATTTGTATATTTTGTAGGGCCCGGAAAAGGGGAAAACGATAGCCTAAATGAAACAAAATGAAAAAGATAAGCAAATATATAAAGAAACCAGAGAGACTCCGAGAGAGAAAGAAGTGTCCGGATTTTTAAATTCCCACCATCCACAATTCTACCCACGCCATTTAGAATGAACTATCCCATAATTCCAATAATCATGGCGACTGGTTTTGAAATCGACGATTTGGTGTGGTAAGAAAGCAGTGCCGATTACACTTTCTTTAGCCACACCGATGTTTTTGCTTCTCAAAAATGTTAACATGATAATTTTATTTCTATATTTGCAGGGCAAAGATGAAGGGATTTCCGGCATGGCCGGGAAAGGTAAGCACGAGCACCGACCCTTCTCTGGTTTATCGTTTTGACTTGTTCAGAGTTACCTGCCCATTTGATAGGCACAGCATATTTTTAGTCCAATTTTTGATAATAATTGCATGAAAATTAAGTTGAACCACTACTGATCTTCCATTTGACAACAGTAAATCAACAGAGAAACGTCTGTTTTGAGAAAGTAAGAATATTTTTAGTGTATCAGCGTTGTAAGGGAGGTAATTCAAAACAAATATAACTTTGCCTTGGGAAGAGTTGACACGAAATCTTGATAAGATTTTATAAAGCACACATTTAATAAGGACTTTAAAAAGTTATGATTCAGATTATGTAAGATCTTAAAGTCATAATTTAATTTGTATTGTTGTTGAGGAGAATTGAGTAAAAGTAGTTTTGGTCAATTTTATTTATGGTTGGATTTAGTCCAAAAAATATGACGTTTTCCAGGCATTTTCACGATTTTATTATTTTTTGTGCCAGGAAAATGTCAAAACCTGCACCATTACAAATTCTGGGGTTGATTTTCAATACTTGAGAACCAAATTAAATGTCAAACTCACAACTTATCAACATTACAATACTTTAAATACTTATCAACATCATTTTTATGGATAGGTTTTAAAATAAAGAATCCGTGCATTTTAAAATCTTGCAAGTGCTCTCTCAGTATGTTGAGTGATGTTTTTTGTACTATTAATAAATAGTGAGTTTGACATTTAATTCGGTTAACAAGTGTCAAAAATCAATTGCAATTGGAAGTTGTGAAATTTCCAGTTTTACGATTCTGATGTTTTCCTGACACTTAAATTATCAAAATCATAATATATGCATGTATATATATATATTTTTCAATGTTATATTAATAATATTTACTTCTACATGTATGACTTGATCTTATATTGTGGAAAGGACTTATATAGGAGTGCCTGCTGTCCAATCCAATTATGTTTATTCATAATAAAATACTGTTTAAATTAAAATCAAAATCATAAAAGAGTCTGGAAAACATAAGATTTTTTGGACTAGGTTGTATTATAAACATTTATCAAAACTTCAGCTCCAAAGCTCTTTATCCCACTGAAATATGGGCATACAAGGTGACAAAAATTCCCTGCTAAGAAACAGTTTACATTTCTTAACATTAAAATGTTCTCGATAAATGTCATCTTAATCTTAATACATTAAAAACAATTGAAAAGTGAATTATTTGTTAATAAGTAATTCAACGAAGTAAGGGGAATCAAATGTGTAAAAGTGATTCTATCAACAGTTTTCTTTTTTTTTTAATGCATCTTTTCCTCAAACTTTTGAATTTGATAAAAATTCTATCCTAGATAAGGAAATGTGCTCACTGTGTTCACCTCCATTCTTTTATTTCAACACATTAGATGCTTGCACCAAAAACAAAAAAAAATTAAAACCCTTTATTCCTCTTGTATAGTTGCAAAAACAAATTATGATGAAAATCAAACTAAGATTATCTTCTGAATATTCAAGAAAGTACATAAAAACTAAGGATGCAAGAAAAAAAAAAAGACTATTCTATTTTGATAATGCTCCTCAATGTAAATATCTCTGTTGTTATAACCATTTATCATTTCCATTGATACCCTTCAAAAGAAAAAGTCAACTGCTTTAAAACTACTCATGGTCTTAAGATAAATAAAATTATACCAAAATTGCACCTTTGTAGTAATTATTATACAGTTATTGACTGGGTATGAGGGCAACATATGATTTGTTGGACCTGAAGGTGAAAATGTTGCCCGAGGCCGCAGGCCAAGGGCAACATTTTCACCTTCAGGTCCAACAAATCATATGTTGCCCGAATCCCAGTCTATAACTGTTTTGTTATACCCTTCACTGCTCACTTAAGAGTGATCAATTTAATCAATGCATGCTATATTATCAATTATTTTGTATGGATAATTATGGCTTCTTCAGTAAATGTAACACATCAAGCTGAGAAAGAAAAAAATCCATTTTATATCTATTGTATTGCAAAAATTATTTATCACAAAATATACTCTTCCCTTCTTCCTTACCTAGCTGTTAGACAACTCTTGAAGCTCTTAACTTCGGCTATTTTCGCGTTGCCGATATTTCACGATGATTAATTAATTATGACGTAACAGACGAGTGACGTTGCGGTCTAACAATTCTTATGTAAGACCGGTCAATAGTGAAATTGTTAGACCGACGTAATAAACAGTTCTTTTGTTGGACTTTTTATCAGTAATAAATAAATAGAATGATATTTATAAGGGTATAACAAATATGTTTATTGGTTTTATTTTGTAATATTTTGAGTAGTCAGTATGCATTAAATGAAATTATTTTATAGAATTGTAAATGATCATATAATTTTAAAATTTGCTTAGCACTGTTAAAATCATTGTGGAGTTAAGTTCAGTTTAACTTTATAAAAATCCTCTTAAAATTTATAATAATTGAAGTATCATTAACAAAATATAATCATATTTTAAAATAATGATATTTACCTTTATAGATTATAGAGCCAAAACCTGAAGTGAAGAAGCCTGCTAATAACAAGAAAGTGCACCACTTTGTCTTTTTCTTCGGGTCTGAAAACTAGTGAGTATGGCCATAGTATAACATTGTCATTTGGCTTCTTAAAATCTCTGGTGTGTCTTCAGTTCCATATGGTAAAAGTATTGCCTTAAACACTGTACCAACTATGCTCTTTATCAGGTTATGTGGAAGAAAAATTGATGCACTATTGGCTAAATGTGGATATTAACACATGTTAATTGGGCAATTTAGTTTCAAACTTATTACACGTGAGGGGTATTTCCACAAAGCTATTTTATAGATAACTAAATAAAAACATAATAAAGGATTTGGAACACTAGGGGGGTATATTTATGCAAAATCTCTCAGATTGCAGTGTAAATTAGTGTAAATTACCCCATACCTATAAATTTTCACATATAGTGATATACAGATGAACCAGTGTTTCATACTACACTACATGTATAAGGAAAAACACTACAATTCCTATAAATAAAGGGGGGAAAAAATTGGATAACGTAACTTTTTCAAATAGCAAATATGTAGCATAATTTTGTTTGTATAAGTAATGTACTCAAAGTCAACATTTTATAAAGTGCATGCTTGATGGCTCAAACTCTGATTTTAGTATCAATTTTATGGCTATGTCGAAGTTGGGCACTAGGCCTGATTTTTTCCCAAATTATCATCCAGCCTTTGAACCTCCCTGTTTTTGTTTTCTTTTTTTTTTAAGTTTGATTTGTGAAGAATTTTGCAAGTCAAGATATATATTAAACCTTCCTTAAATTTTATTCTTGAAAAATGGAAATCAACCGATTTTATCAGATATTGAAAAATTATGTTTACTTAAAGAATATACCAAGTGTATTAATTTGTCCCATGTTTTGATTAACACAAAAGGAAACTCCAGAGACCCTATGTTATTGGATTCACTTTTCATAATGATATACTTTGACATTAAACAATCATCATAAAATAGGAAGTTCGATATTTCATCTGGCCTTAGTTTAATATATAGCTATTTTCTTTTAGTGCTTGGATTCCAGAAGAAAATGTCTACTTGTATAGTGACCACAGAGACAAGTTCAAGCTCTCAAAAAGAATTCCTAAAGGATTCAAGGAAGCCCTGGAAGCAATAGAAGATGAATTAAAGGAAAAACCATTTATTGTAAGCAGACTGTACTGTTTATTTTTAGCTCTACTGGTCCAAGACCAGAAGAGCTTATGTGACAGTAAAGTTGTCCGTCGTCTGTCCTTCTGTTCATAAACAATTTTTATGATGTCGAGCAGAGCTCAATCGTCATCTGGTTTTAAAATGCTATTCCTCCTACAGTTTTGGTCTGATTTGAGTATAACATGGCACACAAGTTGACTACACTAAAATACATAATTCTTTATATCGGATTTTGATTTTGCCAAATGGTGTTGCCATGGTTACAAAAAATAAAAATTTCCCTGAAATATTTTCCAAAGCTACTCCTCCAACAATTTTGGTCTGATTTCAGTATAATTTGGCACATAAGTTGATTGCAATAAGATACATAATTCTGTTTATTGAATTTTGATTTCAATGATCGGTGTTGTTGTGGTTACTAAAAATAGAAATTTTAATTAATTTTTATGGCGTCGAGCTTTAGCTCGATGCACATCTAGCTATGAGGAAATCTCTGACTGCTCACTGCTTTCTTCATGCGCCAAATAATATGTACTCGAACCAAGACCTTCATGTATCCGGCGTAGGAATATACATGCCAATTTTTGTGTTTATTCCATAAATTGCTTGAAAATCATACAGTTTCAACAGTTCTGTAGATAGTTGCCAACTCACCCACTTTCGTCGGGTTACTTTTTGACCCGTAACCTGATTATTTTTATGACATGGCGGGTCATGCTTATCGCCTGATTTCCGGATTTGGTTTGTAAATTAGGTTGTACTTTTAACTTCCAGTTACAACCCAAGCTTGATCAGCGTAAACAATGCCGATGGCTATGTGCAGTAGGCCAGTAAATTATCAGTGCAGGTGCAAACAACTGGGATTGTTCTGACAAATCAAAATTTAAATGGCTTCTGATAGAGCAAGATTGTTATCAGGACCAGCAGGAACAAATTGAACAAAGAGAAAAAGAAACGATAGTTATGTATATGTCAAGGAATCTCGGAAAACAACTTTCATTACATAAAATAAAGTGATCGAAGGCAGTGTAGATCTTACTGTAAATTTAGTACACATTGCACAAGTTAATTAAATTAATTAGGCCTAAGAGAGAGGAAAAGTAATTTCAAACCCCCTAAAATTGGAATTTCAAGTTTAGCACCAGGGACCTATATACTAACCCCTGCACAAGTAACACTATAAAAGCAGGGGTTAGAGTCCGAAGAATCTCGGATTAATGAGTTGAATGTTTTTATTTCATAAATGCTCAAATCGGGGTATTTTATCTACAACTAAGCTATATAATTCTATAGATATATGCATACTTTTAAACAAGCTTTGAAATCCAGTAATTTCACAGTATCAATGCCATATCTAAAGCGCGGCGCCATTGTGGCCCTTCAGGCCTTTGATTTTTTTGTTTTTTGTGGACAGCATGTTTTTGATTCTCAACTTTTGTTTGTCCACAATTTTTGTTATATTTAGGTTTATTAAGTGAAAAAAGGTTAGAGTGAAATAAAAAATCAATCAAATGAGAGAAACGATGACATATGCTTTTAAAACATATAAAAGACCAAGTGTTTCTTCAAATTCTGGTAGTTCAACTAGAGCTGAAAATATTCATTTATTCTTCTCTTGATTTCGTTTATAGTATTTTTATTTATCATATTTATATTTTGTGATCTTCAGAAAACATTTAAGACACAAGAATTGCCATCCATTGATGAAGAATTGGCCCAGATCTTCCCAGGAAAACCATCAGCAGGTCCTCAGAAAGATTACACAAGAGAACCATTGAAAGGCAAAAAGGTATCACATGGTCTCAAGTATTTTTATTCCATTTTCAGTGGCATAATATATCTTAGTTAGAATAATCTAACTGTATCTCAGGACAAGCCAGTTAGAATACGTCCCATATACTTGCCATGTAGCAAATTGAAGCGGATCTGATCTGAAATGATTTTGAAGAAAGAAAAGGAGTTGCTCTGAAAATAACTACCAAATTAACCAAAACAAACTTTTTCTGAGATTGTATATGCCTTTTATTCTAAAAAAAAAAATCTATATAAAGACCAAAATTCAAATAATTTTCTTTACAGTTTTTTCTCACTTCAAATTTACCTGTCAAGTTTTCATTTGAAACTCTGGATTCAATAAAAAGTAAAACGCAAACTTCATTTCCAAAATAATCCTACAAATGGATTTCCCATTCAAATTATTTAATATTTTTTGCATAGAAACTATTTTAAACATGGTTGATTATTCCATGAGAAGACACATATAATCATGAACATTTCAGAAACTTTCTCTTTTTTCATGTCCTTAATAATTAATAATAATAAATTAATAATCCTGAATTGAGACCCAGACTCAACAAAATTAACTCTTTTCCCCTTAGACCTTTCCCTCCTTTACCCCTTAATGACGACTTTTGACGCCTAGCCCCCAAACCTTAATAACGACTTTTGACGCACGTGTATTTCATTGTTGATTTGATTTGAAATTACTGCTTGTTTACAAATTATCAGAGCACAGGTGGCCACCTGCAGGTTAACAATAGATGATTGCATCATACTTCAGTTAGAAATCACGTGATTTACCTAAGTAAACAAACAATACAATCTTGGAAAGTCCCACCAAAATTCAAAATGGCAGACTGTTACATACGATGTTTTTTAAGCATACGAGGGGCGTTCAATAAATAATGTCATTGGGGTCAATACACACGCTTTTTTGATTTAGTCTCCATGATTTTACTTATTAATCTATTGAAATTCAAACACATATAACATTTTTTATCCATTTTTGTTGTTTTTAAAAGTTTTTGGGTAACCCTTCATGGAAAATGGCAGATCCAATGATTTCCTGGATATGTGTAATAGGAAATAGAAACAAGTCAAAAGGTCAAAGATCTGGCAAAAATTGTTAATGTGAAAAATATTAACTGTCTGTTTATCCCGTAAACCCCTTTATTCTTTAGGACATGCGGATTTAAACGCTGTCGTGAAAAAATTCAATGTAGTGGATTCCTGATTCTGGGTCCTTTCTCTAATAAACTTTTCGATTTCTTTGCAAAAAAAAACTGCTTTCTAGACACCTCCAGATATTAAACTGTCTCTCCGAATGCGAATTTGAACAATAATACCACTAATATTTAAGAAAATTGTATATAAAATTGTTTTTGTGCTCTTGCATAAATATCGCCGATTTTATTTTTATGGTAAATTTTGTTTTAATGGTTTTAAGCAATAGATCCATGTTCCAATATCTGTTTGAATATAAAACAAACGTGGATTATTACAATTACTGATATTTTAAAATAATTGTTAAGACTTTTGTACACGCTGTCGTTTTCACTATTTTTTCAAAATACAGGATGGCCTTAGAGTACCAAGCTTAATTATTGTCAAACTTTTTTAAAAAACAGTGTAAACTACTCCCGATATGATGTCTATCAAATTTGATATGTGTCTGAAAGTCAATTCTACATCATCAAATATTATTTGTTGAAATTTGGAAAACAGTACATAAGTTGTTATAATTTTTATACAGACAATTTTGATGCCCATTATATAATTTTTTATCTTTGAATACCACCTGCTAATTTGTCTATAAAACAGGCATCGGTTGCTGTAAATGTCACATATTTCAGTGAATATTTCTTTGGGATTTTTAACAAGTTTTACAGCACCTTTAATGTTGCTTTTATTTTCACTCTAGTTTATTACTCTTTTTCATTTATAATGCAAAATTCCAGCTTCTCACGATAAAACTATGTGATGGAAAGTGGTCACATAAACTGTTATAAATTCATCAAAGATTCAATAATGAGAAAAAGTCAAACTTTATGTCATATGACTACTATGTTGTCTGTAATCGAGCTAATGACATTACTTATTGAACGCCCCTCGTATAACTCAGTCAATACACATTATTTTCTTATCCAGTAAAGTATTACATGAAATTCAAGCTATAAACTACCTATTTGTTGAAAGGTTTGAAAATTATAATGATCTATATGTGTAATATACTCCAAGTTAAGATACGAAAATTTTGTGAAGTTCGGGACCGCACAGTGCCAACTTCGTTACCTGTTTCTCATAAATTCAGAAGACACCTTCCATTTTACACATATTTATGAATGTTAAGGTGTAGAAAATAATTATTTTAATAGAATTGGATCATTAAAGTATCTAAAAACGTCCAGGAATCAAGTTTTAGCACGCAAGTCTGAAAATTTGTCTGCGAGATTGACATTGAACTTATAAAATTGATAATAAATAATAATTTAACCATCAATTATATCATCAGACATATTTTTTATTATTTATACAGACAATTTTGGCTTATTAAAGCCGTTTACATTATGAAAATATCTGTTTTGCTATTTACACCTGCTTTCACCTGAATTATTTTTTTATAGAAAATTCCAATCGAAATTATGTAAATAGATTTGAAAAATTTAATTTATTATGAATCCAGTGATATACAGTGAAACTTGTATTAAGCAGTCACCTACGGGATCCATCAAAAGTGACCTTTATAGAGAGGTGACCTTTGAAAATAGGTTCATCTTTTTAAAAAAAGAATTTATTTACAAATTTAATGTGTCAGTTTTGTGTTTATATTATGTTTTTCACCTCAAAATATACAAGAAAGTTAGGTATTGGACATTATTGATCTCACTTAGTTTATTATTTTTTTTAATTTAGGAGATGCATTACTTTTATGGATGAATTCAAACTAAATTTAATGAATCCAAGAAAATTAATAATAAAATACCTGTATACTGAATCTCACACTTACAGGGTGTTGCATAAATTATCCCCCATCAAAACAATTTTTTTTCTTTGTGTAAGGAATGAATAAAATTAGTTAAAAATTATTTTATCTAATTCATAAAATTAACCTTGTATATGTATTTTTTTAAATACATGTACACAACTGTACATGATTTGTTGTATAATAAACTCTCAGACGTAAGGATCAACAGGTGCACAGGTGTCCTGAACATTTTGTCACTAATCCCTGACCATCGTTTCAATTGTGAAATTCACAACATACCCAAGCCACAAAGTGTATATAAACTGCAATTATGTCTTCAACAAATGATGCAAATTTCCTAGGTGTGAAAATTTTAAAATGCCTATCAAGCGTATTACATTTACAACTTTCTGATCATGCAGAGTTGGGCGCGATATCGACACTGTAAATGGTAAACAAAAATATCATAGTCATTAATAGATTAATGTAGTTCATATGTTGTTCTTTTTTAAACTTAATTATAAGACCCTGATAATCAGTTATCGATAATACTAGCATGACTAGTATTCGTTTTTCTCATGTAATTTTTTCGTCATAAGCATAGTTCGAGTTTTGTAAAATATAGAAGCAGTTGCTAGTTTGTAAAATGATTCTTGAATATGCTTATCAAGTAAAATAATTGCTCCATTTATTAATTTTTATTACCTCCCCAACACTTGACTGATTATTTACATTAGTAACAAAAATTGGGAATCAGCTGACTCCAGATCAGGTCACGTGATTGGACAAAATGGCCGCTAAAGACAGGGAAAAGTGGCGATTTCGTTGGAAATTAGGTTGAACAGGTGACCATAAAAACAACAAAATTTAAAATACTGCATAGGACAAGTGACCGCTGGATGGAGGTGACCGCTATGACAAGTTTGACTGTATATTAATGCATAGCATAGATGAAATATTTTAACCCTTATTAGTTCAGTTTTAAACTGCACTATAATTCATATAAAATGCTCTAAGGGGCAGCCAGGCAAACACTCAAGGATATGGCCAGTGCATCAAATCGTGGCATTAAGGGGTAAAGAGTTAATGAATACTGTATGTGCACTGTATGTGTACCCGACACACAGTATGATCAGAAATGTGCTTTGCTCTTTTTATTTCAAATTACTTGGCTTACCTACATAAGTAGAGTTAAACTGTTATGGGAAGGAGGGGATGATGTAATGCTTATCGACTTGGACAAGTGGTCACTTAACACTTTTTTGGATACCCTGGCAGAAGCTGCTGAATGGTGTATAAAGGTTGGATGTTTTCTTTCATTTAATTATTTCTTATTTTACTAGAAAAAGAAAACAGAAGAGGGAAAAGAAACCAATAAGGTAGGTAGAAATCATTTATATATATTAAACTACTGAGACTGTATTCAAGTTTAAAGTATAATAAAATTTCAAAAACGTAGATACATTTCTTTTAAACAAAAAAGTGTGAACCCATGGGTTTTGGATCACAAAGGAAACAAGTTTATAAATTTAAAGCATTTATTCTTTTCATGATAGATACCACAATTTTGATATTGAGCCATTAACATTCAATATACTCTCTCAATTTTTGAAAGCAAACCTCATTTGCTTTGAGGTTTCCAGAATTTTTTTCCTACAAATGTAAAAGCACCTATATTCACTAAAAAAAAAGTGATGTTACAGTTTTTTAAAAGGAATTAAGTATATCAAAGTAGAAAGAGTTTAGATTTCTGCTACTTAGGCCATGGGCAAATTGAATATTGAGACCTCCACATGGTTGAAGAAGAAATTTCATTTTATAGTCTACAGAGACACAGACAAAGAGGAAGAGAGCCTCAGGGTCAGAAGAACACCCTAAACCAAAGAAAGCAAAAGTCATCGCCAAAGTGACAGGTTCCCCCAGCAAAATCACCCTGTCCCCCGATCACAAACTGAAACCCAAAATCAGAGCAGAGCTACCATCTCCAAGGGTAGGAGTTTTTACTTAATTTTTGCTTCATTGTAGAGTTCATCTGAATAAATTTTTTTATGCATGCTTAAGAACATGAAAATCAATTTGCTACAGCTCTATTATGTTCACCCATACTTACATGTCTCATGGAATTTCTGAGTTTTGTTGGACCATATATTTGTAAAGTAGCAAAATCATTTCCATGAATTGTGAATTTTAATTGATCATGTTTAATTTCTTGTATCAATTGATAAATGAAAATTTCAAAGATTATGATAAAATGTTGGTAATAAGTAACATTATTTTTTCCCTAAAATAAAAAAAAATTCAGAATGAAAACTAACTGCCATGAAATGCTCAGAATGCAGTATTTTGCACCATTTACTTCAGAGCCTCTGGGGGCCTAGGGGGCCCTCAGGCTCCTGACTAATTGGGTTATCTATAAGTCTGCTTTTTTCATTTGACTTTAAAATCATGTCTGCAAGAGACAAGTGACACTCTCCACTTGCCCTTATTGTTTCTTTAAGTAGACATATCTTTTCATGTCCATAAGAAAATAAAAAAAGGCTAACAGTTACTTCAGGGGTGGACCATTTCTGTTGAATTAGTAATCTGTCAAAACAACTTACTTTAAGTCTTGGAGCTTGTTTTACAAAATAACATGACTAAAACCAAAAATTAATTCTGCTTGTTACTTTCTAATTTTTGTTAAATTGAAAATGGATTTAATCGTTTTAAACGGAATTTAGGAAGATATTTCAATGCTCGCAATTTTAAACTAAAACAGAATGATTAATTTTGCAAAAATCAACAAAAATTTTTGGTCACAGTCATATTAATGGGTTCTTTTGTAAAACAGTTCCCGGAATTCTATTTCTCTATGACTTTATTAAACTGTTTCATATTCAAGTTATATACATTTATATACTAAAGCCAATAGTGCCATAATTATATTGATCATTATGATCAATCTCCCACATACCTATGGGGGAAAATATCTACATTCTGTATAGTACAAATATCTTTGTTCTGTGTGCAATAGATGGCGAAATGGATTGAAAATGACATGATTTCTTCTTTTATCAGCCTGAGCACAATCTTCCAATGTCACCACCGAGCAACAGTTACATTCAGGCCTCCTTATCACCAGGCAACGCCACAGCCTCCACACAGATCGAAGAAACCCTCCTCAAGGTCAAACCAGTCGCCAAACCCTCAGTCATACCAACGCCCATGCGTATTGGATTTCTGGGACTGGGAATCATGGGTCAGGGCATGGTCATGAACCTTCTTAGGTCAGGTCATGAGGTCACAGTGTGGAATCGGACAGCACTTAAGGTAGGTATCATTTTTTTTTTTAATGATTTGGGGGGGGGGGGGGGGGGGGTTATGGAATTACAAGTACATGTACTGGTAAAATGAAAAAAAAACTTATATTTTTATTTTAAACCGTGATCATAGTGATTCTTTTATGATTCATTCCCTTTTTATTCTGTTTAAGTCAGCTAAGAAAACAAATTGGAAGAAAGGAATTTAGCCATTGATATCATATACTACCTGTTAAATGTATTTTAATTTAACATCAATATGTAAGGGATATAACTCTATATATCTTAATCAGTGAAGAAATTATATAATGGGGAAGAACTGATATTTATTAATCCATTTGCATAATTTTGATGGAGGAAGGAAACTATCTCTATAATGATACCTTGTATAGGAAGTAAGCTACTGGTACAGCAAGCTTATAAACTGCTTAATTTAAATATGATTTATAAAAAAGAGTAACCATCATTTAAATAAAAATTATGTGTAATTCCTTCTAGAATTCTTATATAATTCAGGCTGTATTTAAAGACTTGAGAGTACGTTTATTTCTAACAAAAGTACATGTACAATTAGTATTAGCTTTCTTAAAAAAAATATTAACAAAACTTGTCTGACGTGAGCAAATCAATTACTGGTTTTATGAGAATTAAGAAAAGTTAGATCCAGCTTAATGAGCATAAATCTGAGTTCAAAATCAAGGAAATTTGAATCCAGTGTCATCAAAATTAAATGAGACTTGGACTTGAATTTGAAACTAATAACTAACAAGTTAGTATTCATGAAGAGTTAAATTTTGAAGGCAGAGAATATTCTTTGAAAATGAGTATCCTGTTGTTAATCTGCTAAAGGTATTTGACAAATGTTGACCAGACCAGCTTCATTCCTGCTGTATTACTGGACATAAATAAACTTTAAAAAATAAATTATATATTTGGAAATATAATAACAAAACATTCATGTGAAATAGATAAAGGTACCTTGGCTACACTTGTTGCTTTGAGGGAATACTACATTCTGTTCTCAATAGAATAAACATCTCTCATGTTATGGTATACTGGTGAATAATTAGTGGTAAAACCAGGGCAGAATCTGATTATTTTGGACCAGAATGGTGTTTTAAAGTACACCATGTCTCAACAATGTAGAGTCCCCTTCAACTGAACATAGGTATTGAAATTATGCACATTATTTCAAATAGAAATACATGAAAATCTTCATTTTCTTCATCATTTTGATTATAGTTATAAAGTACAAGAGAGATTGTTTAATTCAGGAATGAATTTAATGGCTAACCAAGTTATACTGAGGTCTGAGACAGTTGATGGTTTATGAAATGATCTTGATTTTCTCACTTTAATGGACAATGGTAAATCTATTAATTGTCATAAGTCAAGTCTTATTGAAAAATGGCAAAAATACAAACCCTAAGGTAAAAGATAAAGTTTACCAACAGTTGTCATCTAAAATACTGAGAAATAACCTAAAGGGTAAACTAAATCAAAAGAGGTCTGGTATACTCTGGATAATGCTAAATTTAAAATGATTAACAGTGGAAGTAAACCTGAGTATTTACTGATAACAAGATTTATTATTTTTTGTAACATATTTATTTCTCTGAATACAACAAAAATGGGTGATTTATGATCCACAAACACTCCAGACCCGACTAGAAGAATCTCAGTACATGTATGAACACTTGTAATAAAAACAATAGGTTATAATAAATACAATAGTTACTCAAATATGCTCGTATAACTTAAGCTCGAAGTTTCAAAGTCTACTGTCCTGACATAATATTTTATTTATATTTAAATATTTTCTGATAATCAGGAAGATTTTCACCATCATTTGGATTCCAGAACTCTTAAGGATGTGAACAAGATTTGGAATTCCCCATATGATAAACAAGATGAATGACAATTAAAACTATTTCAATGATATTAGTGAGAAAAAAAACATGTTTTGATATTTTGTAGAGAAAAACACATATAACAGTCATTGACTTTACACTGAACTTTGAGCTAAATCTTGACTTTCTTCATCATTGTCAATATCAGCACCAAGTTGAATTATATCTTGAGTGTGATTCAATGTCTGACCTGAATCAACTGAGGGCCGTATTAAGGAGAGTCCTCCACCTGAATTACTGTCTGGCAGTGTTACTGAGAGGCTGTCTTCAGGGTCCTCCTCAGTTACAGATATTGTTATGGAGAGCCCATCTGGAGTATCATTGGCAATGGCATCATGGACAATGAAGACCCTGTTGTCTGTGTTCATATGCTGCTCACTTGGGTCAGAGCCGTGTAAGCTTTCTTGGCTAGCGTGAGTTGATGTATTGTTTGAACTTGCAGTGACATACTCGCCTGAGCTTAATGACCTGGACTCGGGCGTGCAGAGAATATCTTCTGGCTCAAACAGCATAGACTCGGTTCTCACACACTCGCTGTCGATGATTGTTCGACAGTTATCAATGTTCAGTGTGTCCAGCAGGTTGATCATGTGTTTTTGTTTGAGTTTGTACTTCTTATGCAGTTTACCTAGTCGAAGAGACCCGTATTCTCTCACCTTTAGTAACTGAGTGTTGTAGGTATCGCGTAATTGATGCAGTTGTTGAGAGCTGTATTCACGGAGTTTGCGTTGCTTGATCTGATATTTGTCTCGTATAATGTCCACGCGATGTGTTGTTCCCTCTCTGATGTGAGATGCTCCTTCACGAAATCTGGTCATTTGAGTATTGTAATTTTCGCGAAGCTTAGTCATGCGATTATGATATGTTTCTCTTATCCTTGCGACTTGAGCATAGTAATTGTCTCGGAGAGATGATAGTTTGTTTGTCTTGTATTGGTCAAAATTCTCCAGAAACTGCATTATGGCCTCCCTTCTGCGTTGACTGATGCATTTTCTTGCAGCAGCGGCAATAAACACATAAATTAAGTTGAGCATGAAGAATGAGGCAGAACAACCTAGTCCAACAAATAAACTAAATATTTTAACTTCCATGAGCACTTGATAGTCCAGCCTCAGTAGAATTTGTGATGTACTTCTGTTCTGGGGGGACTCCACAATGCACTTATAGGGACCTGAATCAATGCGCAAGACATAGTCAATGTACAGGGATCCATCCTCAAGGACAACAACTCTGTCAGGGTGTTCTTCAAGTTCTGAAAAATATTCATTTGTGTAGTGCCAGTAGTGGTCCTTGTGAAATGACCCGTTCTGTTGTACATCAGTTAGAGTTGGATAATTCCACTTGGCCAGTGGGTGGGAGTTGTAGAATACGAGCTGAACGTTTCTTGGGGTGATCCAGGTTATTCTAGGGGGAGGATCTCCTTGATGCGGGCAGACTAACCTTGCTGAAGATCCAATAAGGGAGTCCACCCTCGAGTTAACATGTTGTAGACTTGTTTCTGGACAATAGAGACTATCCTGTTGTATGAGAGGCTTGGAGACACTTGATCCATTAAGAGTACATGTCAAGTCACTTGAATTGGTAAAAGTGATAGAAGAGTCATTGGCCTGAAGTATTTTACTGATCCATTCAATGTGGCAGTCGCAGACGAGTGAGTTGCCGGAGATATCTACAGTTAGGATGTTTGACTTTGGCGGGAATGCAGGTTCTGCGAGGGTTGATATGTTGTTGTGACTCAGGTCAAGGTTCACCAAGCTTTTCATGCCACTGAAGAGTTCTTCAGAGATGTATGATAGGCGTGGGTTATTCTTCATCTCTAAATTCTGTAGGTCCTGAAGTCCACTGAAGGCCCTTCTACTGAGATGGTACAAGTGGGGCATATTGCTCAAGGATAATGTATGTAAGTGAGGCAAGGAGTGAAAGACGGGGTCTTGAATTGTTGCTATGTTGTTTTTATCTAGTGAAAGCACGTGTAACATTGGCAATGATTGAAAACTTTTTTCAGATAGATCACTTATGTTATTTCCATCCAAGTAAAGCTCTTTCAAATTTGGCAATATGTGGAATGTACAGTTTTCCAGAGAGGCAATATTATTTTCACTGAGATCTATAATATCTAGCTGACTAGAGTTAACAGACAACCTAAGGTCGTAACAGTTTTTAAACACGTTCTTTTTAAGGTAGATTTTTCTTAGCTTGGAGAGACTTTCCAGTGAGAGTGGGCTGTCCCAGGGTGCCGAAGTGTTACTCAAATCAAGTATCTCCAAGTCTGTCAAATTTTCAAAAACTTGAGTTGACACATTTTGAAAAGGATTGTTGCTCACATTGAAGTAAGTTAATTTGGATAAATGAAAGTGACTAGCATTGAGATCCTGAATACTATTTCCTGAGATATCCAGCCATGTTAATACCAAATTGCGGAAGTCTGGAAAATTTGTTAATTTGTTGCTGTGTAAGTTTAGCCGTTGTAGATTTGGCAGGGAAGTGAAGTCACTGATAGTGTCTGTGATGTCATTGTCACTAACATCCAGCACTTGTAGACCTGGAAACAGGGGCAACCCTCTAAGGTCAGTGAGGTCGTTACCTTGGAGAAGTAGAACCGAGACATTATGTGGTAGATTCGGTGGTATTATTGACAGTCCCCTGTTAGAACAGTTTACTGTTACATGATATGTATAATCACAGTCACATACGGTTGGACAAATCTCCTGGCCGCTAATTTGGAAAATGGCAATAGTGAGCAAAATAAGGAATTTTCTTGTTACCATCCTTGGTAGACACCTTGGGGAAGGTGGGGGGTTAAATTCTCATACTCGGGAGAGCAGAAAAATACATTTCTACGATCCCTTTGGCGTGATCAGTTTCATGATTCAAATCTGAAAAATACAAAAAAAAATGTCAATTACAATGTCCTGATAAAAATAGTACAAAAACATCGGTTTCCATGAATCTGTTTTAAAAGAAAAAAATTTGTCTGACAAGAACAAAATAGTGAAGTTCTGGCACCTCAGAGCTATAAATGCTTGCTAACCACAGGAAATGGACAATGTTAAATCCTTATTGGTGACATCTACAATGAGTTTGTTGGTAAAGTGTTATTTTTTTGTTTTTATGTACCATCATATAAATTGTATAACACACCCAGTGTACATTGATCAACCAATTATCAGTACAATATTGACTGACAGATAAACAATACCGAGTGACACACAAGTTCACAGTTGGACTTACTGATAAGTGTCTGACAACAACAAAATATCACATATCAAAAAGAAAACAAATTTGGTGTTAATGAAATAATATAAATGCCATGGAGACAAAACTAACTTGACAATGCAGTAATTTTGAAACACCAGAAGATCCCTTTGTAGTAGTGGGAATTAAGGGATGAACTGGAGGGGTGCCTTCTGAGGTTGCTTTGTTGGACAGAAGCAAACAAAGGGAGGAAGTTGATCACAAAGTGAAATTTGACCTTGTATAAGCATTGTGTTCATCTCTAACTGTCACTGATAGACACACACTTATCTGAGTCTCAAGTTAATGACCCATTTACCATTAACTGATATACATCGCAGTAAACCCACTGCTCTTATACTTGAAATATTTATAACAATGGCCTCCATCTTACAGATGTAAGTTCTCATAAAAGTTTTAATCTGTGCAAGAAGTAACCATAAAATTTTGATGTGGTTTTGAGAGCAGCTGTTGACCTTTTGCTATTCATAACCATAAGAGGATGCGGTTAGTGTCCACAGTGGCTTAGACTGACATCTGTGTGGACATTGATGTCAACCATTCATTCTCCTTAGCATATTATACTAATAATATATAAGTTTCTCCATGATAAAATTATGAGCAGACAGCCACCATTAATTATGTAAGCTCATCATGGTCAGGGAATTTTTCCATTTTGCCTGCTTCAATTATGTATGAGGATGCAATGCTCATAGACTAATACTATTGACAGAGAATCAATACTCTTGTTTGGATAAGTTAAAGCTTCAGAAACAATTCTCCTTGTAATGTCAAGATCATCACTTGGCAGTGATTTACAAGGTTTTATGTAAAATAAGCCTGCTAGAGAGCTGAGGTAATTGAGCTTCTTTCCTTTGTACCTATAATGGTCTTTGAGCTCTCCCCATAGTCAATTGTTTAAACATATGGTTTCCATGAAGAGCTGCATGGTTGTACAGGGCTTGCTCATTAACGACTTGCCTTGAGGAAAATAGTGAGAAATATCTGTACTTACTGTTTTTTTACGAGGTCCTTGTAGATTTTAATCCTTGCCATAAATACCATTGATGATTCAGACAGTGCATTGTTTATAGAGTAGATAAAGCGAATATATACATCACCTTTCTTAGTTCACATGACCTATAGAACATCATTGAAATGATATGGAATCAGGCTAGCTTGTCAAGCCAGACAAGCTGTTGAATATTCATTTATTTCTCCAGAACAATGCTTTAATGATTTCCTTACCTTTCATACACAGTAGTTTGTCCTACAATGAAAATCCAGTGTGTGTGATATGCTCTCACGTTTCATTTCCTGGTGAACTAGGGTAAACATATGTCTCACTTACCAATAATACAATAGTTACTAACTGTTACCCACTGTTGACTTAAAGTTGCAGGGAAGCAAACAGTACCCATACTTACAAATGAACTTAATGAAGGACTCCTAGTTTACTCCTTATTGATTTATAGCAGCCATCTCTCCACAGAACATCGACCTTGCACTTGCATGCTGTCAGCTGCTGATGGGAAGTGGATGAGTCCACTTAGCTCGGAGGGAGGTACAGGATTGTATTCAGTGATCTGTGTTGTACCTTCTAATGACAGATTATAGCCCCAGGGGGATATTCTGTTTTTAGCTGACAAAATCACACTTCTTAGATATATGTACATAATATCTGTCTAATGCTGTAATTAAGAAACAAGACATTTACATTTTTTTTTCACTGGAGAATGCACTTTTTATGCAAACAGGAAATTTAAAAAATATTTCATTATAATAAAAAATATATTGTTTAATTTTGTGGTATATATTTGTTTAAAATTCATCTAATGCTAAATGCTTAATGTTGAATTTAACAACTTATATTATGCTTAAGATATCATCAGTCTTTAAATATGGGGAGGGGGTATGAATTTTCCATGACATTGTATATACAGAGCTCAATAGACCCTTTATGGTACAGGGTCCTTTTTAAGGGGAATTTTTGAGCGAAAAACATGTACATAATAATGTCCCATATGAAGTATTACTGTGAAAAAGAGATACTTTAGAGGTTTTGTCCCTATTCACATCTCTGTGAATCATTAAAACCTCAAAATTCAAGTTTTTCTTAATATAAAAAGCACTGAAAATTTTATTTGATTGTCATTTGGAAATATTTACCTGAATTTTAAGGGGGGGCTCAATTTAGACAGGGTCCTTTTACAGGACCTGGATGCAGGGGTTATTAAGCCGTGACTTTATTAAGGAAAAGAATCAAATGGAAGACGGCAAATGCAGGGTCCTTTCTCTTTGAGAAATTGCACTTCAAATATAAAAATATGGATAGTTAAAAATTTGTTTTCTTTTAGTGCAGAGATTTTGTGAAGTCGGGGGCATTCAAGGGGAATAATCCTGCTGAGGTCGTCCAGTCATGTGACATCACCTTCTCCTGTGTTGCCGACTCCACGGCTGTCAAAGATGTAAGATTTCCCAGAAGTTTAATTTTCACTCCAGCAGCTTCAAAACACTACATATCAGCTGAGTACCTAAAGAGGATTTGATAGAAGTGTTAAGATTTTCTTTAGATAAGAGTACATTTAATACTGTAGTCAAGCATGAATGGTTGAAACATTTTATTTTGTCTCAAAAATTGTCGAACAGATTTCATCTTTAAGATTAATAGAGAGAGAGAGAGAGAGAGAGAGAGATGTTATGTTGTAGAAAATAAATTAGGAATTTTTAATACATAATTTGAACCATTTGTATCATGTCCATTGCTAATGTTTACACTATATGAGCTGCATTTGAATGATAAACAGGGAAATTGAAACCAGGAAAACACACAAAAGTTAAGATCTGTCAACAAAATAAAAATAAACTTACAGTGTAGCAAAAGTTTGTAATGTCATGTGATATGTGTAAGTGCATGTGTTTGAAGGGAAAATACCAGGCCTGAGGGCTGTCCAAGAAAAAAAATGAACATTGTATATACATGTACTCCATATAATTTTTGTTCAATAGACATTAATTTTATTGGGGGGGGTGAATAAAAAAGATTTGATAGTATGGTCTTTAGCTGAAGTGTGCACTACATTCTTTTTAGTTTATCAAAGGAAATAAGCATTTTCTTCACAACCGTTGCACATACTGAAATGAAATTTGGTATATAGATTTATCAGATGAAGAAGGCCAAGTTCTGTTATGTATGCCATTTTTTACAGAGTTATGCCCTTTGGACTTAGAAAAAATCCAATTATAATCTAAGCATTTGTCCTTAGGAGATATGAGTGGACATATATAGTTAAAGATAATTAACCAATTAAGTGTGGGAAGTTGGTAATCTCTATGTGTTTGTTTAGTTAACAGAAGGAAAGATCTCTGTAATTCTCTTAATTGTAATTTATTGCTTGTCAAAACATTTACATGTATTTACCAGCCTTTTTATGAATTTCAAAGAAGGTAGGATAGTGCTTTGCTGCTGTCTGTTGGTCCATTTAATTAAATTAAAAAAAAAACTAAGTCTTTTAAATTTTGAATTTCATAATCCTAAAAAATGTAAAAATATAGTTGTATCCTTATTCAAAAAATGTTACATTAAGTAAAAACTTATTTTTTCATATTCATATACTTTACAGCAATCTGTAACAAATGTTAATGTTTTGAGAGGAATTCAGTTTGTCCCATGGGCATAATTATCAAGCACTGGTCAAGAAGAATTTTGATAGCAGAAATTTGCAGGTCAAATTAGAGAGAAATTAATGAGTTTATTGTCAGGAGCTAATTGGTAGTCTAAAGCAAGAGCATCTCTAGATCTAATCTTAATTTATCTCTTGGGAGTTGGGTAAAAAGAAATGGCCTCATAGTTGCATGTGTTAATTAAGAGTTCTTGATGGCTATAGTTCAGATAAAGATCTTTCAACTGGTGTAGTGTAATTAAAACAAATTGATGTTTTAGTGTATGATTCAAACTAAATTATTACACATATAACTGCCCTCCTTTGAAGGAGGGAGGGCATATTGCTCTGCTGCTGTCCTTTTGCATATCAGTCACAAAAACTGAAATGAAATTTGATATACAGATATATGACATGAAAATCTAGATCAACTTCTGTTTTTTGAGAAAAGAGTTATGTTCCTTAGACTTAGAAAAATGTTATTTGCAGTTTCTGTTCATTTTCAATGCACCGTTGCACATACTGAAATGAAATTTGGTATACAAGTGTATCAGATAAATATTTTGGTCAAGTTCTGTTTTGTGCACCATTTTTGACAGAGTTATGCCCCTTGGACTTTGAAAAAATTTCAAATTATTTGCAGTTTCCTTTCATTTTCTTTGCAGAGGTTGCACATACTGAAATGAAATTTAGTATACAGATTTATCAGATAAATAAAGATCGTATTTTTGACAGAGTTATGCCCTTTGGACTTGTAAAAATTCCAATTTGATGAGAGGGGGGCATAAGTGTTTTACAAACATCTCTTGTTAGTTTATCAAAGGAAATAAGCATAGTTGCATATTCTTATATGAATGTGAAGAAAATATGTATGATGATATTTAGCTACCGGTATTATGTATATTTATAGTGAATACCAATTAATGTTCTAGAGTAATATTTTTTTTAGTTGGTGTTTGGTAATTGTCCAAAGGAAATTAAGATTCAACCATAGATGAGGAAACCATGCAAGACGTGGCAGAGGTAAGTTATACCGAGCTTTACGTTAATCAGACACATAACCTTTACCTCCCTTACACATATCATACAAAAAGGGTTTATGTTGGGAATGAATGCCAATTTTTTCTTCTTTTATGATATAATGTCCTTAGAAAAATTTGATAATTTCAATGAACAGCAAAGATAATTACTGTAGACTAAGCATTATCTTCTACACACTCAATAAGCGATGTTCCTTTAACATGTTCAGTTCAACCTCATTATCTCATATTTCCTGGTGCAGAGCTGTATTTACATTGAGATGAAAAATTTTCTTCTATACATCCATGGTATACCTCTGTTTGATATATCAATATTCAAGATTCAGAAGTTCAACTGTATATACTAAATAAATTTTCGCTTATACCAATCCAATTTTGCTGGTATCCATTTTCTTAATATCGTATATCAACTTTCCTTTATATATTGTATCATCTTATTGTCTTGTGTATCTATTATTTCAGACCAGAAAATAATGAGAAACTGAGACAGTGAAAAGTAATTTATGATCATACGTCATTTCTTTGTAATAAAAGTGGAAATTATATTGCTTACGTTGCCTTCACATTTCTAATTATTTTTAGCAGGATATGGGAATGCTCCAATGATTTAGAAGTGCATATTTTATCAGACTTAGCATTTGTTGTCATGGTCATTTTAATGTAGTGCAAGAACAAGTTACCTGTTGTTAAACTTACCATGAGTTTACATGTAAGGAATAATTTGATGAACCTTTGAATAGAGATAGGGGTATTTTATGGGAATTATGTAAACATGACATTGCATTGATGAAGTGAATGTGATAAATAAAAATGGAAATTATATTAACAGCTGGTCACATTGCCATTATGTTTTAACTCTTGATTTTATGGTTTATAATGTTAAACATAGGCAATAACAGCACATGGTGATGTGTTCTTAGAATCACCTGTAATTAATATTTATTTATATAACATTTTTAGATAAGTTTCCTATTATGTCACAAATGTAATAAGTTTCGCTATAAACCCTGAAATGCTTAATCACACCTGAAACAGTTATATAACATTTTTGAAAAAGGTTACCCATTATATCACAAATATAATATTTTTATCCACTACCTGTTATATTTTACCGGAAACAGTTATACAGTTATGTTCCCTCCCGTGCAATCATGCATATTAAAACGTCGGGGAACATACAGTTGCTAAGCAAACGTTAAACAGTTCCGCAAAAATTGAAAAGTCGGGACAATGTCTGCGATTTGTTTATTTGAATTCAGAGGAATTAGATATTTAATTGAGGAGAAAAAATTCTCAAATACAACAAAGGTTATCAACACAACATATGAAAACACTACATTTTGATCAACGTACATGTGTACAATGTTGATAAAGAAATAGTTCAATGTTTAAAAATGTTATATATATATAACTTTCGGGCAGCAGTATTTGCCCCTCGGTGACAGGAAAGCCCTGGAGTGTTATGTTCTGTTGCATCAAAAATTTTATGATTTTCACATTCACATGTTACTGTACACATTTTAGTTCGGGTTCGAGATTTTATTAAGCAAAAGAATCAAGAAAGCATTTTTTGGATTATTTGTGTAAATTTTAACAATTTTAAATGATGTAAAAAAAAAAAAATTAATTCCAAAAATGTTATATAACATATACCACATGGCTTCTCGGCAACTATACCAGAATATTTGCCCCTCAGTGACAGGAAAGCCCTGGAGTGTTACATGTATGCCACCCTCTGCCTTCGGCATCTGATGACATAACAAAAAGGGAAGCTGGTTAATCAACAGAATTTATAAGACATGGTCACCAATGTTATGCATCTTCATTATGTTATGACTTTATGGTTACTAGTAATAATGACAAACGTAGGCAAATGATGTATTGTAGGCAATAACAGCGCAAGGTAATGTGATTTTAGAATCACCTGTAATTAATATTATGACATATTTTAGGCAATAACAGCACGAGGTGGAGTGTTTTTGGAGTCCCCTGTAGTTGGAAGTCGAGTTCCTGCTTTAGAGGGACAGCTCATAATCTTAGCAGCGGGAGAAAGAAAGCTATACGATGAATGCTACTCCTGTTTTGAAGCCATTGGAAAGAAATCTCTTTATTTAGGTCTGTTAAAAAATGTCATGCATCTGATAAAATGTTAGAAATCTATAAAGATATAAATAAAGTAAGAGTTACCTTTCTTTCCATTCATTCACCAAATAAATGTTTTCTTATACAAAGAAATAAGAGTTATCTTTCTTTGTGTGTTATCCCTGATGTTTTGAATTTGGTATTGTCTGTAAACAGGGGCGGACATTGGAGCTGCCACCAGGATGAAGCTGATTGTTAACATGGTGATGGGGACGGTGGTAGCGGGACTAGCGGAGGCGATGGCGATGGCGGAGAAAGTGGGTCTGGATCAGGAGGACGTGGCGGAGGTCCTGTCTGTGGGGGCCCTGTCCTGTCCCACCGTCATTCACAAAAGTCAAGGTCAGCAATACCCAGTCATCAGTAAAAAACTGTTATATAATAGGGATTGGGATGATTCTTCATTGATATTTAAAATGGCTATTCTACTAAAATATTTGCCCGTTTATTCATGTATCTAAAGGGATACTTTATGAAATGTTATGTGTATTTTTTAAGCCCAAGAAGTTGATTCTCACACAGATTATATGTTGCATGATTGATCACTTAAACAATGTACATTTTAGCATTGTGGTTCATGAGCCTCTTGTTAAAATTGCTAAATGGAGGCATATGAGTGTTTAAAAATTTGTTGATTTCTCTGTTTTCAGCCATCCTTAGCCAACGATATGATCCTCATTTCCCACTACAACACCAACAGAAAGATCTGAGACTAGCACTGCTGTTAGGAGATAAAGTAGAACAGCCACTGTATGTGGCTTCCTCAGCTAACGAGGTAAAATAATAAAGAGATAGCAAATTGATTTCGTGTTCAGTAAAACACTAAAAGCAAATTGATTTCATGTTCAGTAAAACGCTAAAAATTGACAACATTTACAACTTTCATGACAAAATTTTTAAGATCTAAAAATTTCAAATACTATAAGAAAATGTCAGTTATTAATGAACTGACATGTTTAGCTCACCTGAGCTGAAAGCTAAAGTGAACTTTTCTGATCACCTGTTGTCTAGCGTCTGTCTCTAAACTTTTGACATTATCAACTTCTTAAGAACCACTTGGACAATTTTAACCAAAATTGGTACAAAGCATTCTTGGGTGAAGGGGAGATGAAATTGTTTAAGAAGGCCAAGCTCCCTTCCAAGGGGGAGATAATCCAGAAAATGCAAAAATATGGTGGTGTTATTAAAAAATCTTCTCAAGAACCACTGAGCCAGAAAGTATAAAACTTGTATGAAAGCATCGTGGGGTAGTATAGATTCTAAATTGTTGAAATCTTGAATCCCGCGAGAAGGGGGTGGCCACAAAAATCAGAAAAATCTGATGAAGAACTGTAATGCTCAATGTATTCATGTGAGGAATATGGCGCATGGGATTCTTGTTCTTATTATATTTGAAATTTTTGATCATAAGAAACTTTATTTATCTCATACGTGTTGGTGATACAGGCCGTTGGATAAACTTATGCTTTATCAACGGGTAGATGCTTTATCAATAGCACTTCCGATTTCGACACGATCCCTCGCCTCAAGATTTTATTTTGTTGAAACTTTTATTTGTAAAACGTCACTTTTAAAATGAAACTTGTATGAAAGCATCATGGGGTAGTATAGATTCTAAATTGTTGAAATCTTGACTCCTGTGAGTAGGGGGTGGCCACAAAAATCAGGAAAATCTGGTGAAGAACTGTAATGCTCAATATACTCAGGTGAGCAATATGGTGCATGGGATTCTTGTTCTTATTATATTGGAAATTTTTGATCATAAGAAACTTTATTTCTCCAAATTAAGATTTTGTTTTTAATACTTTTCTGAACATTTTTATTAGTTATTATACTTAAACGACAATGGTTGAAAGCCGATTTAATATACATGTATATACTTTAACAAATTCATTATATGAATGTAAAAAGTTATGAATTCTGCAAAATATAATTTCACAGGTTCCCAGGACTTCAGTGTAACTCTGTTTTACTGCATAGTGCATTAGTTTATGAATAATTTTATTTTCATGAATTTTCTTGTATTCTTCAGCTATACAAGAAGGCTCGAAGACTTGGGTATGGGGAGAGTGATATTTCTGCTGTTTACCGCGCCTCCAGTAACTGAGTGTAGAGAGAGAGAGACTTGTGAAAGTGATTCGCTGGGCATGACTGTAACACGTGTGACTTAACTGTGCAATGACCCTGGTGATTAAACCTCTAGACGCACCAATAACAGTATTGAGAATAGGTGAAAAGTGCAAAAAATTTATTCTTCTATGAAGAAACTTAATCACTACCAATGTCATTACACTGAGATTCACATCATTTTACTGGACGTTAACGCGCCGAGGGGGACCATGTGATCTCGCCACAGATACAGTGATGTTTTAGACAGTTTTACAAAGTTGTGTAGTAAACTTTTAATTAGATACTTCTGTTGAGTAATAATCATTATTAGTTCATTTTATATAAAAAGTTCATTTTATAGAGTATGATGAGATCTTTTCTTCTGTTTTAAAGATATTTGTCTTAAGAAAGCATAGAAAGTTTGTGTAATATATGAGGTGCCATCTGCATGCATTCATGATAAGATATTTGATGCAGAAATTATGTTAAATTTTTGTCATCAATGTTAAAGTCAGTTTATTTTAGTTGTATTTTCCTACATTTCTCCCTTTGTATGTGGCATTTTTTCATCCAGATCTAAATTTATGGCAGCTATGGGCTTGAATCTAATGTGCTGTGTTGGTTTCTATATTTGTTTTCATCAGCTGGTAGAATTTCATCAAATGAGCGACCAAAATTAATTGTAATGGGCAGTACATTGGAACTTATCTGACAAGGAACTGTCAGTATTTTATTTGCTTTGTTTAGTGTATCATGTTGAACAAAATAGTGAATGTGTGGTTTGAATAATGTAGAATTTAAAAAAAAAATGTTTGTGTGATTGCAGTTTGTAGAAAAACCCTGAGATATGTATTATATACATGTTATCTTTTTGATTGTAAATCATGGAGTACAGAGACATAACCAGATAGATACTGGGAGCTTTGTTTAGAACTGTATTCGTATTTGAATCATGTTTATGCTGAGTTCTGTACATAGACACTTCTTGATGTTGTATATCAAAAAATCATAAACCTAAAAAAAATTTCATGTATTCATCCACTGCATCCATTCATTAAAAACCTCATTAAAATGATTAAAATGATGACAAGCTGTTTGAAATAATTCATTCTTTTTTGTATTTTGTCAAGAATAGAATGCTAGAAGACTGAGATTCATTTCCATCCAGCAAAGGGATGTAGGTGGATGTGTGGGGGTTAATGCCATTAGAATTAATTGGTGTTTTGTACAAGTATTAAATGGATGATGGATCATTTGTAGACAGATATAGACATCAGTTTTAATATATACATAAAAAAAGTTTTAATATTAGATGTACTTTATTGACAGAATCTGTTTTCATGGAGAAAACAAGATTGCCAATTTTATTTTTTATTTTTTTGGTTGAAAGGAAAGTGACACATAAGGTCTTCATGAGGAAAGTAGAAATTGCTGAAAGTGTATATTCCTTAAGAACCCTCTCTACACTGCACACTAAAGAGTTCTAATTATGTTCCCCAAACGAAGTTGGGGAACATATTGTTTTTACTCTGTTTCTTATTAAGGTCTTCCATCTTCACGGAAGACCTTATAGTGATTCTACTGTTTCTTATTATTATTCTTTTTTTGACCAAAATTTTGTGCAGGCGATTTCTCGAGAACTATTCAGCCGTTTTCAATGAAATTTTCAGGAATTATGCGTCATTATATGAATTTTATATAAAATTCCGCTTTTTGGAAAATTCGCTTCGGGTGCCAAGTTATGGACAATTTCCTGATTTTAAAATGCAATTTTGTCGCCCCTTTTTATCGAAAATGACTAAAGATATGAAGTGGAGACTTATTGGAGACGATAGTTTGTGACTTTCTGGTTTACAGAATCACCTTTTCGTGCGTCTTCAATACTTCCGCTCGTTACAATATGCAAATTTAAAAAATCGTATTTTCTAACTTTTTTGTTTTTCCATATTTTTCATTCATTTTTGGTATGTTAATAGAAATCTTTCTTATAATAATCACTATATAATTTGTTTGAATATTGATAAATCGAATCTCTAGATATTAGCATTTAAAAATTTGAAGCGGGTCCAAGATGGCGGCTTTCTCTGTCAACTCCGACATTTCGCAATAGGGGTATACGGAGTCAGACGAGCGTTTGCTTGAACGAAAGTAAGACAAGGAAAAATAAAATGTAAAGGAATACTTGGATTGTCACGTCGTATTTACGTTGCTATTAAGTTCTTCTTAAATGTCTTCTATAATTGGTTTTGGCTGGTTCTCAAAGTAGAAAAAGAAAAGACTAAATGTGAAAATGAAATTCGATACCTAATACCGGTACCTTCCGATTTGCAACACGTAAAAACAGATCTTAAATCATAGTTATGAGTGATAGTTTTTCTAGAAACAATATCAATGAATATAGTATGTATAAAAATTACAATCTGTTTTTCCCATGCACACTTGTGTCATATGACAATAATAAAAAAGACAAAATAAGATAACAGTTTTTTAAAAAGATCGCTAAATGAAGTTTATATTAACATTCTTGTCTCAAAGATCTGATTCAAGTTATTGAGCATAAATGGTATCCGATTCATTGACTGTCTTCGGGCGACACACGTTTTTCGGCAAAGCATTACAACCTTTTCATGAAAGCTTAGCTAATCGGGATAGTTCATATAGGGGAAAAACAGGAAATTTTAAAAAGTTAAAAATGCATATACTGTTTCACTGCTTTAGTGTTACTTGCAATAACATGAAAGAACTATATGCGGTATATTGCATATGTTTGCCCCCACAAAAGTCAAATTTTGAAAACTTCCTGAAATGTGCTGAATTCAATAAATTGTATCAGAAATATAAGTCAACAGAAAATATTATAGTTCCAAAACAGTGTATTCACAATTTCTGTTTTTATGACGTCACAAACTAGTCCGATTTTATATCCTTTTCCAGAAAGAGGACAAAATGGACAAAATTTCAACAATTTAAGCTTTAAAATTTATAGAGTGCATGTGTGTTCAGGAACAATATTGACATATTTCATTGATATTATCATTCTACACATTATATCAAAATATTTATCCTGAACACACATGTGCTCGGTGACTTTTATTTAAAATATCGACGAAATATGTACATTTTTCTGCAAAATTCATAAAAAAAAACTTAAATTTACGTCATTACGTACATATGACGTCATTATTTATGAAATTATTCTGTGCTTTGAAGTCAGCATATACTCCCCTGTTTAAGGACTTAATTAAATATTACTCCATCAAAGTTTGATTTTGGGGGGCAAATGTTGGTTAATACCGCATATAGTTCTTTGTAAAATGTGTTAATTATACTGTCTTCACCTTGATATTTTAGATATAAGAACGTTCTTTTTTTTCTTTCCATTGAAGCTATCCCACCTATTAAATGGAACATTTCAAAGAAAAGGTGCAAAGATTTACTCATGGCGTTTGACGCAAAATTAAGAACAGTGATTCGCCTTTCATTATTCTAAGACATATGTACTGTTGCAGAAGTATACATATACAATTACATTTAGAGCTGTGGTCCCAATAGCGTAAAAGTAAGCGCATTGCATTTCCACGCTGGCAATTCGGGTTTAATCCCATTTGTTTCCATAAGAAGTTTGATCACTTTTTTTCAGCTCGATTTTGCGGAGTTTTTTTTCAGAATCAGACGGAAGACCTCTCGTTGCTCGCAACGAGTTTCTTTCTAGTTATTATTATTTTTCTTCTTGGGAAAATTTTGTCCGCGAATGATCTTGTAAAGTACACATCCGATTAAGGGGAAACCTTTTTAGGATAAGTAGGCATGTTATGTAGATTTGCGGAACGAAGGTCATTTTGCGCGTACGTGCTTGCAAGAGCGCGCACGTGCAACACGTGAAATGACCAATATACTTGAAATTGCCGTAACTTTTACATTTTTTGACGTAATGCTTTGATATTTAGAATAAATAGACATATTATAAATGTAGATAAGATGACATTGTCAACATGCCATTTTGCGCGCACGTCATACATGTTAACCTACTGTGATGAAAAAGAGGGAGATTCAGATCTCAAAAGCGGTAGCATTGCGCGCGTGTTGTTTAACGCTTGGATTATCGATATCTTTCTTGTAATATACATGTATATTATATGAAATCAGGTACCTACACTAATTAATCTTAAATATCAACAGCAAAGAAGAAGGCAGAAACAACTTAGGTTTGACATAAATTGTACAAATTCAAATATTTTTCATGCTCATCATTTTGCTTGGTCTACTTAAAAGCCTTTTGAAGAGTGATCTTTGCTGAAATAGCCTAGAAGCAATAATTCTGAATGTTCATTCAGTTTTTAAACAAAACAAATGATGGCATGGTTTAATCTAGATCTAAAACAAGTTCGTATCTTTCGTTCTATAAATCAGATTTCCTGCGATGATCGAAAACGAAAGTAGAAATGTGCCACATGGCTTGGTCAATCGAGTGATTTCTGTTGACTTTATAGATAAAGTTGTGAGCTTCTGTGCTTTTAAAGACGATGTCAAATTTTTTCATCTAATTCTTTAAAGCTGTATCTCCTTTTTCATGGCAGGGATGTTGATTAATTTTATTGTAACCAATGTAATCACTGGTAGTCTTGTGTTGTTGTCGTTGTCAAATCCGTGCTTGAAATCTATGTACAAAAAAAGCGTTTGTATGATTCCGAGTCAAATCACGCGATATCTAGCGAGATGTTATGAGAGTGGCTTCAAAAATGGAAACCCAAGCGAACCAAAAATACTTTAGACGCAGCTTTTGTAGAAAAGCGGTAGATTTCTGAATTAAATCGGCAGGCGGGAGATGGAGTGAAAAAGCGGTAGACTCCCGCCTAAATCGGGAGAGTTAACATGTATGGCGCACGTGCTTGCAACAGCGCGCACGTGCAACACGTGAAATGACCGATATAATGGATATAGCCGTAACTTTTATATTTTTTGATGAAATCTTTTGAAATTTATAATGTAAGGATATATTAATAGCGTAGACAAGATGACATGATCAAAAAAGCAAGATCTCACGCGCATGCACGTGCGCTTCGCTCTGATTGGCTGAAACTAAAGTCTCTATATCTTTCTTGTTTTTCGACAAAATCCTATGAAATTTTGAACATTGCCATGCATTAGGATATCCTACAATATGATATATAGCAATTATCATGCAAACACGTGCATGCACGTGTGCTGCAATCTGATTGGCTTAAACTTTAAATAGCTATAACTCCCTTGGTTTTCAACCAAACAGGATGGAATTTGGAACATAGATAGATATAATGCACTTCTGCAAGACGGTATGATCACCATGCACATGCATACACGTGCGTATACGTGCGCTGTAATCTGATTGGCTGAAACTTTAAACAGCTATATTTCCCTTGGTTTTCAACCAAACGGGATGGCCGGGATTTAGAACATATATAGATGCAAAGGACTTCTACAAGAAGATATTGTCACCATGCTCATGTATGCACGTGCGTGCACATGAAATGAGATAAATCAAAAATACACTTGAATGAGCGTATTTTTCAATACTTTTGGATAAAATACTTTAATATTTAGTATATAAAAAATATTAAGATTGTGTAGACAAGATGACATGGTCATTACGCACATGCATTCACATGCGCACGCTTGCAATGCTAAAATTTGAATGAACTTGGCGTTGTTAAAGTCTCAAATTCATAGATTTTGTCCTATTTAATGAAGCTTACAGGGAATATGGCACCAAAAGGGACTTGGGGAGCGTTTGGGGAACATCTGTAACGGTCCCCGTTACAATTAGCACTAGTTCTATGGTATTTTTCTGCAGTTAGAGTGATCTGCCCTTAGATATTAATTCTAAAAAAAAAATATATTATATAATTATAAAAAATAGAACTGTATATTACTCAATTTGTAGTCAATTCAAGTATTTTTAACATTTTAAAAGGCCAAGATAAATTGATTGAACATGTTATTTACATGTATTTTCTCCAAAGAAGTAAATAACAGTGATTTCTGTTCACTGGTACTGTGTTGTGTTTAAGCATTTTTCCTGAGGGGTAAATGTCACTTACAATATATATAGAAAATTAATTAGATAAGCTCAATATTTACACCTTTATTCTATATAATTTTCTGAAAGTTCCAAACACATTTTGCACTGGTGTAGAGAGAGTCCTTAAGATCTCAAGAACAAGGTTTTATTTAGCTTAACTTGTACTGAAAGACACTTATACTTAGCAAAAGAGGTATTTGTATATGTACTTTAGAGAGGGGGCTAGCATATAGTCCTCTCCTGTACACTAAGATAATTAAAAAAATTATAGAAAAGTTTATCATGTAAACAGTTCACTACACAGCTATTTTAAAGTCATTTTATATCAAAATAAGAACAAGATAGTGAACTCAGAAGTAATTCTAGGGTTTAATGTTGTCCTGAGAACCTTTTGTCATTATTTCATTGAAAAAAAAAATCTCCTATAAAACTATTGCATGAAGAGAATAATATAAAATTTTTGGGCCAATATTGCTGTTGAAAAAAAATGAAAGTGTGTCTGGCCATGAATATTGTCTTCTAAAACTTTTTCAGATTTTTTAACCAGTTAGGTTGGTTCAAACATTTATTGATAAAAATCAATTAATTATAAGGGCAACTGATCAAATACTTTTTCTGGTGCTTTTAGATTCATTTGTTTCGGAGACCAAAATGATCTGGGTGATTATTTTTTGATAAGGTTCTTTTTTTAGTTTTTGATTCTGTCTTTAATTACATGTATATTTCATACTTCTGATTGAAGTTCAGTGTTTTCGATCATTAATTTTTTGAACATCCTGTAATTAAAATACTTGTATGATTATGATTAAACCAATGAACATTATTTGTTGTAAATAGGTTTTATATTCAAGTGTACATTATTTTAGCTCTCTTGTAGACGGTGAAGATTTTAGTAGAGATATTTTCAGATTTTATGTTTACTCTAAATTGATAGTCTGAAGAACCAATTAGTGCTCAGTGTGTTGATATCTGGATGTTTTTGATTAGTGTCTACACAAAGACAAAAAATTAAGGTGTGTACATGCCTGCTGGAAACTGAAATAAATCCTATGAAGTATGAAGAGTACAAGTTAGGGTAAGGATAAGGCAGGAGGCTTGATAACTAGGGGTTAATCCACCAATGATTTTAATAGAATTATTTGCCTTTCACCCAAGTATTTAATAATTTTCCAGATTTTGCATCTATCTTATTTTCAAGAGCTTAATTAAAATCATTTGTTTTAGCTCACCTGAGCTTTTAAGTGAGCTTTTCTGATCAAAAATTGTCTATCATTCATATGTCCAGCCTTTTGTAAACTTTTCACATTTTTAGCTTCTTCTCGAGAACCACTAGGCCAATTTTAAGCTTACAAAAAGTATCCCTGTTAATTAAGAGTTTAAATTGTTGAAATGAAGTGCCAAGCCTCTTTCAAAGGGGAGATAATGAAGAAAAGGCTAAAATAGGGTGGGATCATTAAAGATCTCAATAACCACTGGGCCAGAAAAGCTAAAACTTGAAAGATTCCTGATGTAGTGTAGATTTCAAATTGTCCAAATCATGTCCCCCTGGGATCTCAATAAGGACTCTGGTTTTTACATTTGAAATACGTACATTATATACATGAATAAGACAAATCTTTCACAATCTTTTACTCAAGAACCACTAGACCAGAAAAGATGAAACTTTATGTGGAAGCTTATCCTTATGATGGATTATTAAGGCTTATCCTTAGGGGTAGGGTGGGGCCACAATAGGGAATAAAAGTGTTACATTGGGATTAATCTGATGAAGAACAATAGGGCCAAAGTGACTCGGATCAGTTTTATGCCCAATTGGCCTATTGTTTGAATTTTGTAGGTATGTGATGCATGTACATGTATTTTGAACACTGTGAAGTCTATGGTAATCCAACCTTGTCAGTTGAGGCACCCTAAGCCTTTGAAATATATCAGTCAAAAAGTTACTCACACTGATATGCTTTTAGAATATGATGGCTATGTTTATTGGGATTCAAAGTGGCTTAGAATCATCAAACTTTCTCAGTTGGTGTATCATATATCTTCCGATTGTGTTGCCAAAATGTAGGTAATACCCCCGGTAGTGATTTACTTTTGATATTTAATGGCAGTATCTAAATATTTCAGTTAATAAGAGACTTAGAATTATAACTCTTACTTTAACTATTTGATGCATCTTGGGCCTTCCAAGTATTTCAACCAACATTACATTATTGCAGCTAAGATTACACTAATATATAATTTTATTTACCAGTATCAGTTTTTAGCTCACCTGAGCCGAAGGCTCAAGTGAGCTTTTCTGATCACATTTTGTCCGTCATCCGTCTGTCTGTCTAGCTGTCCGTCTGTTCCGTCCGTCTGTAAACTTTTCACATTTTCGACTTCTTCTCAAGAACCAATGGGCCAATTTTAACCAAACTTGGTACAAAGCATCCTTGGGTGAAGGGGAGTTTAAATCGTTAAAATGAAGGGCCAAGTCCCCTTACAAGGGGAGATAATCAAGAAAAGACAAAAATAGGGTGGAGTCACTAAAAAATCTTCTTCTCAAGAACCACTGGGCCAGGAAAGCTGAAACTTATTTGGAAGCA
Organism: Saccostrea cuccullata; assembly: GCF_032062105.1. Classification (NCBI taxonomy): domain Eukaryota; kingdom Metazoa; phylum Mollusca; class Bivalvia; order Ostreida; family Ostreidae; genus Saccostrea; species Saccostrea cuccullata. The sequence continues at coordinate 109,840 of NW_026930542.1, forward strand.
TCCTTGGGAAGTGTAGATATTAAATTGTAAAAATCATGACCCCCGTGGGTAGGGCGGGGCCACAATAGGGAATCCAAGTTTTACATAGAAATATATAGAACAAATCTTTAAAAATCTTCTTCTCAAGAACCACTGGGCCAGGAAAGCTGAAACGTATGTGG